>NC_050452.1:30996274-31248774 GCF_903995425.1 Onychomys torridus
TGACCTGCCAGATGGTCCCTCTGCCCTGTGGTTGAGGTAATGGTGGCCTCAGTCACTCCTGTTTCTGCTCTTCACTTGGCCACAGGCATTGAGATGGTCTGCATCTCTGTTGGCATGCGGGATCTGTACCCTTTGCTGTCTTAGCCTCTGCATCAGACCCTAGGCAGCTCTGCTCCTAGACACACTGACCACGGAGAAATATTTAGTCCAAACTGTCATACAGGGTTAACTTGACCTAGACTTGACCAGTCTTTCTCTTTCCCGTTCCAGACTAAAGACACCTACCAGCCAGTATGACTGGAAACACCAGACCCAAACGGGAGTGAAAAGAGGTATACTAAGGTCCGGGGAAGATCATCTCCCTCTCTTTTTGCTTTCTTTGTGTGTGCCTTCCTAGATGTGTCCAAAGCTGACGTCAGAGTCTTCACCCATCACTCTCCGTTCTCTCCGTTTTACTCACTGAAGCAAGATCTGTCAGTTGAACCCAGAGTTCTCCAGGAAGGCCGGTCTAGCTAGCCAGCTTGCTCTAGAGATTCCCATCTCTGCTGTCCACGCACTGGGATTACAGGCAGGCCACCATGCCCATCTGACATTTACAAGGGTTCTGGGGAGCCAAACTCCAGTCTTCACACTTGCATCACCCAGATCTTTCTTTTCTTCCTTCCTTTCCTTTCTTTCTTTCATGTGTCCAGGGCTGGTCTAGTACTTGACAATGTAGCCAATAATGACCTTGAATTTCTGATCCTCCTGCTTTCACCTCTTGAGTAGCTTTTAAGGTGCTGGGGGTGGAACCCAGAGTTTCATGCATGCTAGACAAGCACTCTGCCAGCTGAGCCACCCCTCCAGCCAATGTCCTGGAATTCCTGAAGAGATTTCTATTGGTTCTACTGACTCACGGGGCCATCTTGGACGCTTACAATACCAATTCTGTAATTCTTGTTTTTAAATGCATTTTGATATGGCTTTATGCAAACTTTTCACGTATTAAAATTGTTGCTGGGCATGGTGGCATACACCTTTAATCCCAGCACTCAGAGGCAGAGGCAGACAGATAGATCTCTGGGTTTGAAGCCAGTCTGGTCTACACAGGGAGGTCTAGGCCAGCCATGGCTACATAGCTGGGCTCTATGTAGCTATGTAACAATTTTTAGGCTGGAGCCATGGGTCAGCAGTTAAGAGCAATTCTCTTGCAAATGACCTGAGCTTGGTTCCCAGAATCCACACTGGGCAGTTCACAACCTCCTGTAACTCCAGCTCCAGGGGATCCAATACCTATTCTGAACTCTGTGAGTACACAAGTGTGCACAGCCATACACTTAAATAAACCTACATACATGTACATAAAAGCAAAGAAATCTTCAAAAAAAATCTCTAGTTACCATTTGTACTGGAGTGCCCCTCCAAAATTCATGTTTACTCAAAGCTCAAGATGTGACCTTTTTGAAAATAGGGTCTTTGCAACTCAATCAGTTGAGGTACTGGGTTAAGGTGGGCTCTACATCCAATGACTGGTGTCCTTTGAGGCCATGTGAAGACAGAGACTGATGAGGAAGGCAGACAGGACTGGTGAGTCACAAAAGGGAAGCCAAGGCCTGCCTGTGCTGGGATGGGGAAGGGCCCGGGGACTTCTCTGCATTCCTCAGAGGGAGGTAGCCTTACCCACACCTGATCTCAGGCCTGCCTCCAGAACTGAGAACGTGTGTTGTTTTAAGAAAGTAAGTGTGCAGACGTTTATTATCGTATTTTGAGGAAACAAATCCATTAATTTGGTGGTTCCTGTTAAACTTTGTAGATCTCTCGCCCCTTTGCTTCTGGTTCAAAGTGCTTCTTCACATTTTAATGTGCTAATTTGGCCTCTTGAAACCCAGAAACTATTGTTATTGGTAACTCAGATTATTTAGATCTACGATATTTTAGATATCCTGTTGAGGGCATGTCATGGTGCTGACTGTAGTGGTTTTAATGGTTTATTTTTATTTTTTTAGATTAACTTATTTTATGTATATGGAGACTTTACTTGCATGTATGTCTGCACACCATGTGTGCCTCATGCTGGAGAAGATCAGCAGAGGGCCTTGGATCCCCTGGAGCTGGAGTTACAGGTGGTTGTGACCCTGGGTCCTCTGCAAGAGCAGCAAGTGCTCCTAACCACTGAGCACCTCTGCAGCCCTGGCTGTGGTAGTTTTAAAGCTGTGTCCATGGGTCTTCGCCATTCCTTTCCCCGATTCTGCTGGAGTCTCGTCTCTAACCGATACAGCACAGAGAAGGGACGTGTCACCTGGAGTTCCAGCTTCTCTGGGCCTCATGAATCACTCCCCCGGGGGAAACTGTTGCCTAGTGAGCTCTCTAAGCAGAGTGCTGTGTGCTGTGATAAAGCGTTGCAGTAGGTCAATCACACTCTTCCATTCCGACAGCTCAAAAGAGGAAGCCCATGGTACCCTTAGTCCACAGACATCAGTCCAAAGGCTCAACAGAAAGCACTGTCCTCCGGGTGGGCTCACCTCTGGTCCTGCTCTGCCTCTGTCGAGTTCTCATATAAACCTCTCTGGAAAGTGCTCCCATGAAGCTTTGCTGCTTCTGAAGTCTGCTTCCTGCTGGAGCATGGGCCAGGCCTCACCTCAGAGCTGCCTCCAGGGATAAGACAACCACGGGCTGTAGTGGCCTGGCTTGCAGGTGCCTCCTGTTAGCTTCCGTGTGACCCCAGCTGACCACCTGCTCCATCCTTCACTACCCCCTCAAGTCACTGGTGTCCACATGGAAGAGGCTACACTTTGGAAGGAAGGTGACAATGTACCTTGGACTTTGCCTGGGGAGGAAGTCTGGGCCTAGGGCCATCTGCCCGTCAGCTTCCACTTTCCCATCACTTACCTGCAAGGGTATGGGAGGAAGAGCTCAGGCCACTGTCAGTGTGAGCCCTGAAGTGACAGTGCACTCTCTTCTCGGATCCCTTTGCAGGAGCGAAAGCTTGGTGGAGCGACATTTTTGGCTCTTCCATAGTGGTCGCTACCTGATGAGCTAAATTCAGAACTAAGTTTACCACAGCCATCACTACTGTTGAGTTGAGCTCACTCTATGATGCTATTATGTCAAGCTGCTGATGACATGCCTCACTCTTTCTAAACCCCTCAGGCTGAGTGAGCCATGGTTAGTTAGCACAGGCTGACTTGGAGAAGCCCTGCCTTCTACCTCACCTCACTGCTGGCTGGTTCCAAGAGCATAGTGCCATTTGTTCCCAAGGTCCCAGGCTGATGAAAGGACAGCCACTCTATCACCATATCCTTCGAACAAACATCAACCAGAAGTTTGGTTGAAGTCCACCTCCTCCTCGCCCTCCCTCCCATCCACATGGAGCACATGCTGGCCATTCTCTGCCTTTCACCCCAGCTACTTGCCACAAAATCCCCATTGCCTGCTGCAGTTTGGCACCTGATTTCTGACCACCCCTCACTCTCAGTCCCGAAGTCACTCTGGGTGAATCACATGCTTGCATGGCCAGCTGTTGGACACCTGGCCTCTGTATAGACAGGAACTTCTGCATCCCCTAGGCTATTCATCCCCAGTGACCTGATTGCTGCAATCCTGCCTATCTTCCTGGCCCTCAATTCATGTCAACAGCTACTTTTCTCCGCCCATTTTCCTGTGCATCTGTTTGTTTTCTGTTGTCCTGTGTTGCGGTAATGTCCCCTCCCTGCTCCTAGCTTCTGCTTTGTTATCCTTCTTAACTCCTTCCAGCTAAAGGTAGCCCCGATGAATCCAGCAGTGCCACATCTGTCTGCACAGGCCGTGGCCGAGTGCTGCTAGAGCCCATCACCAGCACGGCGATTGCCTGGGCAGTTTGGCCTTAGCTGGTAAGAGCCATTTAGAGAAAACTGCTTTAGAGAGTCAAAGAATATGGAAAAGTTTGTGAATCAAAGGAACGAGCTGACTACCATCATCCCCTCAAATGTTGCTGTCTCCACGCCAGACTGGAGCGCACCTTGGAGGGTGTCACATTGGAGACTGCCTAGACTGACAGGTGTCACCTTCCCTCAGAGTACATAGGTAGAACCATTCACATGGCCCCACCTGAACACAGGGGCCAGGAAGTGCAACCCTACCGTGTGCCCAGAAGGTAGAGAAGCGGAGTTCATGTGTGAGCAGCACTAAGGACTACAGAACTCCAGCCTAGGGAAGTGTAGCTCTGGCAGAACCCGAACAGACCAGTGCCTGTCCAAGACCCCAGAAGCAGGGAGCAGGACAAGTGGGTGGGGGCCTTCTGTTCCCCTGCTCTGCTCCTGAACCCCCTATCTTCAGCAGGGTTCAGCATTCTTCGGGGAGGCCTCTCCTGAAGCAGACATCTGTTAATGTTTCCCTTACCCCAGTGCTGTAACATGGGCTACAACGTCCACCAAAATTAAACCTGCTTTCTTCCAGGACGTCCTCTCTACTTGATGAAAAATGCTCAGAAGCTGAAGCGCTGCTCACCAGAAGCTCTTGTTCCATCAGTCTGTGCCACACGCTCCATCACTCTGAGTGTCTTGTCTGACCTCAGAGTAGGTGACACCTCATTCTATAAAGCAGTTTGTTGGAACACTTGGCACATCCGTAACACCCTATTATGGAACAGACTGGTCTCAGCTTGAGATGGCACAGCACCCTGCCCAAGAACCCCAGTAAGCCTTTCTGCACAGCCCTCCATGATGTGACCGCTGGAGCCAGGGGCTCACCAGAGACTTAGGGACCTGTAATACATCATGGCAAATGGAGCCAGATCAGTCAGTGCTGCACTGCTACCAAGAGTGCCGCTTGGAGCCACTCACTCCTGGCTGTGTTCAGGGTCAACATCTGATTGACTCTCCAGCTGCTAGCAAACCAGGATGGAAGGCACGAACAGAGCAAACGAGACTTAGGAGTGAGCTTCGATGAACTAGAACCATATGGAAAAGAAACTAAGGAGTCACTGGAAAGAATCTGGAAACTCTTCTCAAACTTAGGTGTAAAAACCACCAGGACAATGACTACGGTTCAGCCTTTATTGAGGAAGGGAGAAAGCTGGGGATGCTGCTCAGAAGAGTTTATGCAGGTGAGAGGCCCTGGGGTCCATCTCTGGCATCATAAGAAAGGAAAACACAGATGTTCACAGAGAGGCTTCCAAGTCAGTTTTAGATGGATATTGGGGAGAGGTGTTAAGATTCATGGTGAACCACCATTTTCTCCCCCAAAACTGGTGCATGCTGAGGCAGGAGAATCCAGAGTGAGGCTAGCATATCTAAAAACAAACTGGATGGAGCCATTATGTTAAAATATATGTACTGTTGGCAGGGTTGGATGATGAAATGGCTGTTAAATATTTAGGCGAGAAAGGAATTGTGTCACTTACAAGTAAAACATTTTGATTGTTCTTATGTGTATATTTGCATGTATGCATTTATGTGCACCATGGATGTGCCAATGTCTTGGAAGCTCAGAAGGGTGTCAAATCCCCTAAAACCAGGGTTACAGACAGTTTCGAGCTGCCAGGTGGGTGCTGGGGACTGAACTTGGGTCCACTACAAGAGCAGCAAGTGCCTTTAGATGCTGAGCCATCTCTCTTGCCATTTAAAACTTTTAAAAATATCTACAGAGGTGGCATACGTGTCAGTGAACATATGGAGATCAGAGGACCACTTGCAGGAGTCAGTTTGTGCCTCCTATCATGTGAGTCCCTGAGACCAAACTCATTGGCTGCAGACTTGCCTTTACCCTTTCAGCTGTCTCCAGCTCTAATTATCAGCAACCCAATGCAATATGCTATCCTGGAACAGTAAAGGGGTCTGGGAAAACAAAATCTGAGTAGTATCTGTCTGTAGCAATGTGCCAAACACGGCTTTTTTTGGTGGTTGCCTCCAGAGTCATACACCTACTGGACCGTTCACCTCACTACTAGAACTTACCTTCAGTGCCTGGCCCACCCCCATTCTTCCTGACCTTGCAAGTTGAGCTCATCCTCCAAGGCCAAGCTTATCAACCCACTGCTCAGGAAGCCTTCCTACACCTCCCTGCCACGTTCTAAGGCACCTGTATCTGTTAAGAGCTTATAAGCTGGTACCTCAGGAAGCAGTTCTAAGAAGGAACTGTGCAGATGGAGTTCTTCAGAAATCAACACCCCATGGAAAGGAACACATGGGGCAGTCAAAAGTTGGGCTGGGATGCAGTTCACACAGCAGACATAAGGAATTCTAAGGTATTGGGGTTGTCCTTACAAGGCAGGGCCCTATAGACAGTACGCCAACACTAGTCTCCACTACAGTGGAGCACGGAAGGCAGAGGCTGTGGACTTAAGAACCAACCATCTCCTGTCTCACCCAGGTCCCACGGAAGCCAGAGCTGAAACTCCCTTCTGCCCGCTTACCCATAGCTCCCAGATCTCTCGGACCAATGTTCATCCCAACTAAGCAGAGAACACTGAAGAAAGACTTCACCAATGTTTCTTAATAATTTTCTGGATTTATATCTTTTCAAGCAAACGAATACTTTTATTAACATGTAAGATTTTGTTTTTCAAACATGGTAGGGGTTTTGACCTCAAATGCTTCTCAATACACTTATAGCTTGACTACATATGAACCTTGAAGACGCCTCTTCTCCAAGTTTAGGGTCCACTGCAGACAGTTCCAAGTTTTCCTTCCCAGCCCACAAAGGGCTTTGCAGAGATCTTCATTTTATTCCCAGGATCTCCTCAAATATATGGGGATAAAATACCAACTTGTACAGACTAACAAGACCTCATCTCCCATTCTGGGTTCCATTTCATTTAGAAATGAGTTAGGCTGTCCAAACTCACCAGACAGGTTACAATAGATAGTGGAGCACATAAAATTTAAATTTTGCACAAAATACATCTCTCCTCCTTTGGTCTCACACAGAAATTAAAGCCCCCCAATAGAAACAATACTATCCTCCGACCCTTCTCCCAGGTCATCAGTCCTAGCCATGGAGGCCCATCGCAGTCCCAGATGAAGTCTGGTCCCTTCTTCTGCCATGGCTGCACCGAGTGGTCTTCTGGAATTACTGCAGCTCCTTCAGAACCTCCAGAGCCGGTGAGCTCCAACCCCAGTCTCAAAGTGTCACAGGGACCCAAAGTTCCAGGGAGCTATCAGGCCACCCGAGAAAGAGCAAACCACCTCAAAATGCATGAACAACAACCAAAGCCCAGGAACGACTGCCACAAGGGCTTACAATCTAGGCCCTAATTCCCGTATGTGAGCGCATTTTCCAAATCAAAGTTATTTCCCCCAAACAAACATTAAAAAAAAAAAAAAAAAAAGAACCACTGAATAATCAAAAACTCATATCGAGGTCGTCAACCGCAGACCGTAGCAGAAACGTAGTGTCAGTGAGAACAGAGTGAAGACCGGGGGGTGGGGGGGGGGAAGGGGGGGGTGAGGGGAAAGAAAAAAAAAAAAAAAAAGAAAAGAAAGAAGGGAAAACAAAAGGCTCTCTGGTTTCAGCTTCTCCGGGGTGTCATGTCAGCCAATCGCCATCACTCGACCAGAATCCATTGGCTGGAAACCTAAAAAGCACGGGCGGGAGAGAGTCGTCACCAGGATGTTAATCCCGCTGGACGGACGGCACGGCCAACAGCAGCAGCAGGCCTCTCGGGGAGGCCGCCCCACGGCCGCCCCGCCGACAATGCGTTCCAGCCCTTCCCCGGAGGGGCCTCCTCCTCCTCTCCCCACCGTCGCCCACGCCCCGCCGGGCTCCCGCCCTTACCGCGGCCCCCGCTCACGACGACTCGCTCTTCTCTATCCGCCGCACCAGCTGCACCAGCATCTCGGCCATCTTCGCCATCTCCTGCGCCTTCTCCTCGGCCTTCTCCGCCCGGGGCCCGCGGGGCTCGGCGCCTCCCGCGCCCTGCAGGTGGTTGAGCGCGCTCTCCTCGGAGGCCTCCACCTGCGTCTTGATCTGGATCAGCATATTGTCCATCTCCCACAGCTTGCCCCGGTTGCGCGCGGGCGCGCGCCCGCGCTCGCGCGTCAGCGACGCGATGTCCTCGCGCATCTCGTGGATGACCGGCAGCAGAAACTGCTCGAAGTCCTCCTCGGGCTCCAGCACCTCCACCTCCTCGGGCTCCGCCAGCTCCACCGCGTCCAGGGGCCGCATCTCCGCCGCTCTGCTCGTCCGCGGGGCACTCAGGAACCGAGCTCCGGCCGAGTCCTCAAAACTTCCGCCGCCGCACAACTTTCCGCCTAGGAGACGCCACGGAGGCTAGCGACTGCCGAGCGGGCGAGCGGCGAACAAAATGGAGTCCCAACCGTCAACCAGAGCCCTGGCGCCTTGCGACCCCTTTCACGACACCGCCGCCGCGTCCCCTCTTTACGGTCGCGCGGCGAGGCGCGGGCGCGCGCACGTCTGTGAAGGGGCGGGGCGGGCGCCTTCGCGGCCGCGCGCAAAGCATCAGCCCTCTCCATCCTTCCCAGGTCGGTGGAGCGGTTCTGGATGTTGTGTCAAGATCACACTTCACTGTGTTTTATTCTCATTTTATTTGTTTTTCTGAGGCAGGATCTCACGCTGTAGCCAAAGCTGTCGTGGGACTCAATTATGTGGCTAAAACTTTGTGAACTTTTCGCAATCCGCTTGCCTCAACTTCCCGGGTGAAAGAAAGTAAGAAGGAAAAGAAAAAGAAAGAGCCAGCCAGACGTGGTGGCTCTCGTCTTTAATCCCAGCACCTAGAAGGCAGAGGCAGGTGGAGCTCTGAGTTCGAGGCCAGCCTGGTCTACATGGTGAGTTTCAATATAGTTACATAGTTATATTACTTACACAGTGAGATCCTGTCTCAAAACAAAACAAGAAACAAATGAACCTGTCCCTCTAACCTGTACTGAGGGCTGTCATCCTGCTCATTGCCCCTTCTCTTTTGCCACTGGCGCTGGGTGTGTTTTTACCAAATAGAGCTCCTGTCTCCCAAGGTGAAATTTCTGTTTGCTGGGTCCTGAGGCCCCAGCCAACCAAAGTTCAGTTGATGGTCAGTTGGTGTGGAAAGGACAGAACTTGGCTCACATAACTTAAGTTCACTTTAACAATCACTCAAGACCAAACTTTAAGATGCAGAATTCTTAGTCTACTGATCAGACAGCACCCTTTCAAAAATCTGAACTGGTTTTCCAGTCAGGAGTCATGAAACCACTTTGTAAATACTAACCATAGGCATATATAAAGTGCATTTTTTTTTGTGTGTGTGGGTTTGGTTCTGGTATTTCAAGACCGGGGTTTCTCTGTGTAGCTCTGGCTGTCCTGGAATTTGCTCTGTAGACCAGACTGGCTTTGAACTCACAGAGATCTGCCTGCCTCTGCCTCCTGAGTGCTGGGATTAAAGGCATGTGACACTGCCTGGCTTAAAGTGCATTAGTTGCTTAGATCCTTTACACTCAGTGACCTTTATTAAAAATAAATCCAGCCTTTAGATTTTCTTGACATCAGCGGAAGCTATGCCATTAAAAAAAAATGAGTAAGAATAAATGGCTCACAGGACACTGAGTACTGCTGCACATGATGCTAGGATAGTTAGATTGCAGAACCCTGACATGGGGAAAGGCTGGTAAGCATAGACCTGGGAAGTCGTGTGTGTGTGTGTGTGTGTGTGTGTGTGTGTGTGTGTGTATGTGTGTGTGTGATCTCCATTGCCAAGACAGCTTCTACTGTACAACCCAGCAAAGGAGTTGAACCCATATATTCACACAAATCCCGGTGCATGGATTGATTATACGCTTTAGTGATTAACTCTGAGTTACCAATAATGCATCAGTGTCAGTCACATTAAGGAAAGAACTAGAAGCCCTTCCCTTTGGAGTTGTTAACCAAGAGTGAATCCAGACTTGAGTTGTCTACTTCATGCTTCCTGTGTTTTCTGTCGTCTGTCTCTCTGTTGCAGGAGTCTCAATTTGTGCCTGCCTGAAGGCTATCTTGTGACTCCGTTTGTCCCTGTGTCTGGGGCTGTCTGTTTCTGTCTGTGTGTGCCTGTGTCTGTTGTGTGAGTTGTCTCCCCTCTGAGTAGTGTGTTTGTCCCTAACAAAGGGCTTCCTTCTATCTTTACTGAATGATATTGAAAGCATTATGTGGGTAAGGAATGGGACACTTTACAGAAATCTTTTTAGAGTTGAACAAGGGATTAATTCACTGGCTCCAACTGACCCAGCAAACCAACATTTATCAACCAATAATCATAAATGGTTGTTTTCAACCTCAATGGTAGATTTTAGGAAGTTACTTTCAATTTTTGTATTTGCTGCTTTTTCTGGGTCAAGGGCATGGAAGATTCAGAGTATATAATTTAAGATTATAGACATGCATTAGTTTAGGCTGTGAAAGGTGATCACACAGGAAATTCAAGTGAGGTCAGTTGTTACATTGTTCCCTTAAAGTCAAGTTAAACCAACAGTTTGAGTTCACAGTAGCCCTGCAGTCTTAAGTGACCTCAGGAGTATCAACTTTGGCTGTTCAGCAGAAGTTCCAGTCTCTTAGACTATAAGAGGTGTTTTCAGAACATTGCATTACTATAATCCTGCACATAATGTTTACAGCCCCTGTATTTGTTACTGTGCAAAATCAGAGGCAAACAGCCTTCAGCGGATGAGTGGAATAACATTCAGCACTAAAAGGAAAAAGCAAACAAACAATGAAAAGATACACTGAGTCTCAAGTGTTACTAAACGGAGGAAGTCCACTTGCATGCCTACCACACGGTTCTAACTACTTGAGCTCCCAGAAAGGGCAGACCAGGGACACAGAAAGATGGGTGGTTGGTTCAGGAGGGTAGGGCAAGCAGACAGAACATGGAGGCTTTTTAGGGCAGTGAAGGCACTCTGAGAGACACAATAATGGTGCACGCATGCCATCACATGTTAGTTTGAATCCACACGGTTTCCAAGTGTGAACCCTAACAGAAACAGAAGCTTTGCTGCCAGCGCTGTGCACTGTAGGGCCGTTGCTGGAAACAATTCTCTGCTGGTGTATGGTTGTTAGTGGGAGAAGTCAGGGCCCATGTGGGAACTCTGCACTTTCTGCTCACCTTTCCTGGGAACCTGAAAGCCTTATGGGGAAAAAAAAATGATGTGAAAGAAGATGGGACAGGCTAGGGAGCTTATGTGCTCACTGTACAAATTCAGAGATCTGAGTGTAGACCCTTATTACCCGCGTGCTGAAGAGGGTACAGTGGCTTATGTCTGTAACCCCAGCCAGCACGTGTGTGTGTGTGTGTGTGTGTGTGTGTGTGTGTGTGTGTGTAGAGGTGGATCCCAAGCTTGATGGCCTGCGTGTGTGTGTGTGTGTGTGTGTGTGTGTGTGTGTAGAGGTGGATCCCAAGCTTAATGGCCTGCCAGTTGAGCTGAATTGGGGAGCTCCAGGATCAGCAGAAGACCCTGTCTCAGAATAAGGTGGAGAGTGATGGAAGAAGACACCTATATAGACTTCTGCTCTTCACACTTTCACAAGTGGTCACACACACACACACACACACACACACACCCTAAAAAAGGGGTCAGGACCAAATGGCTCTCACTGCTCCAGAGGCAGGGCACAAAGCGTACCTGTCTGGTCTTTGTTCAACCCATGGAGCTTTGGCAAAGCTTTGTTTTCTGTTTGTAGTCTCTGTTCTTTCTTCTTTGGTTATTTGGTTTTGTTTTGTTTTGTTTTTTGTTTTTTTCAGAGCTGAGGATCAAACCCAGGGCCTTGCGCTTGCTAGGCGAGCGCTCTACCACTGAGCTAAATCCTCAACCCCAGGTTATTTGGTTTTTACATTTAGAGTAGGGTGGGGAGGAGGTGCTGTGGCTCTTGTGGGCTTGTGGAAGGGGGAGGGCAGCTTGCAGGAGTCAGTTCATTCTTTTTTTTTTTTTTTTTTTTCCACAGGTGGGTCTGAGAGAGCAAACTCAGGATTTAAGCTTGGCAGCAAGTACCCTTACCTGCTGAGCCATCCTTCTGTCCCTCTGCCCCACCCCTACCTGTGTGTGTGTATGTGTGTGTGTGTGTGTGTGTGTGTGTGTGTGTGTGTGTGTGTGTGTGTGTATGTGTGTGTGTGTGTGTGTGTGTGTGTGTGTGTGCGCGCGCGCGCGCGCATGCGTGCATGTGTGTGTGTACACAGCCTGTCTTTTGTTGCTGTTACGACTTGCATGGGCTAGCTGGTCTATAAGCTTCCAGTGATTCCTGTTTCCACCTTCCCTCTGGCCAGGGAACACAGGATTGCCCAAATGCTACTGTGCTTGGCTTTACCAGGTTTGGGGATTCAAACACAGATCTTCGGGCTTGCAGGGCGAGTGCTTTTTCTACTGAGTCATTTCCCCAGCCCTGTTCTCTACCCCTTCTCTTTATTCTGTTTAGTTCCTTAAGTGAAATTGAATTTAACACTTTCCTTTATTTCTGATATAGCATTTAAGAACCCAAATTTCAATGATGTGTGACTTGAGATGTCTCACACAACTTTGGCTATTTTGTTTTGTTTTGTTTTTTGGTTTTTTCAAGACAGGGTTTCTCTGTGCAGCTTTGCGCCTTTCTTGGAACTCATTTGGTAGCCCAGGCTGGCCTCGAACTCACAGAGATCCTCTCAAGTGCTGGCATTAAAGGCGTGCGCCACCACCACCTGGCGGCTATTTTTTTTTTTTTTTTTTAAATTATTGTAAGAATATGCTTATGCCTGGTTATGAATTGTTTTTGATTTTTTTTTTTTTTCTTTTTTGAGATGAGGCCTGGTCTACACAGTGAGTTCCAGGACAGTCATGGTGAAATAGTGAGATCCTGTCTCAAAATAAAATAAAGGAATTGAGGGTGCAGGTTTGCAATCAGCTTGATGGTGGCTGCCTCAGGGCATGGCAGCAGCTGCTGGAAAGTAATGGAGAGTGCAGGATTCTCAGCCTACTGACAGTGGTAAGCACCCTGCTGATGCTGAGCCTCATCCCCCAAGCTGGAGACTGGAGAACAGTTGGTCCTACAAGTGGCAATGAAGGCCATGTGGGGAAGAACTGCAGCTCAAGTCCTGTGGCTCCGGTCCAGACCTTCAGGGCAAGAGATGGCAATTTCTGGTCCCTCTTGATGCTCTCAAGAGTGATCCAGGGCTGGGCGGTAGTGGCACTTGCCTTTAATGCCAGCACTCAGGAGGCAGAGCCAAGTGGATCTCTGTGAGCTTGAGACCCACCTGGTCTCCAAAGCAAGTTCCAGGAAAGGCACAAAGCTACACAGAGAAACCCTGTCTCGAAAAACGGAAAAAAAAAAAAAAAAAAAAAAAGTGAGCCCGAATGCACTGTGCTTAGAAACTTGGAGCCTAGAGCTGTCTTAAATGACTTCCAGAGACAGAATGGCCCTGGACATGTGGGAGGGGGCTCCTTGCATGACTGTGGTCCTCCTGCTGCTGCTCCTGGCCCCCGAGAGCGGGTGCTCCAAGGCTGATATGTTTCATTGTCAAGGCTGGAAGGAATTTTGTGCCTTGTAGCAAATATGACCTGTCTTACTGAAGGTTTCTATTGCTGTGAAGAGACACCATGACCCATGGTAACTCTTACACAGGAAAACATTTAATTGGGGGTGGCTTACAGTTTCAGAGGTTCAGTCCATTATCATGGTGGGTGGCATGCAGGCAGACATGGTGCTGGAGCAGGAGCTGAGAGTTCTGTATCTTGATCCGCAGGCAACAGGAAGTAAACTGTATCACTCAGCACAGCTTGAGCATAGGAGACCTCAAAGCCCACCCCCACAGTGACCTACTTCCTTCAACAAGGCCACACCCACTCAAACAAGGCCACACCTCCTAATAGCGCCATTCCCTTTGGGGGTGATTTTCTTTCAAACCATGACACGACCCTGTTCACATTCATCTATTGACAGTCTCCTAACCATTAGTCGGAAATGGGTCCCTTCAGAGGCACGAAGGGCTAGATTTGGTCTTGAGTGTGGAACCCCCACAATAAGATTAATGTCCTTAGCTGGGTGGTAGTGGCACATGCCTTTAGTCCCAGCACTCAGGAGACGGAGACAGGCAGTCTCTGAGTTCGAGGCTAGCCTGGTTTACAGAGCAAGTTCCAGGACAGCCAGAGCTACAAGAGCTTGGTGCTGCCGTCTGCTGTCTGCCACGTGAGGACATATTGCAAAGGCAGCCAGCCACCTGTAAAGCAGGGGACAGTACAAAACGGGTATCTTGCTCTTGAACTCAGAACCTCTAGAAGTGCAAGAAATAAATGCCTAGGCTGTGGTAGTTTGTTATAGCTGCTCCTGTTGGCTGAGATAGCTGGTGTCTGCTCCTAAGCATGATGGAAGCTTACAGGCTCCACCCCTTTTATGTCTGTGGTCTCCATACCAAAATATTAGGACTAGAACCAAACAAGTGAACGCAAGCAGCAATTCAAGCACTCAGAAAATGATTACTAGAAAAATTAAGGAGAACAGTAGATCTTTCAAACTCATGAGGGAGAAGCCAGGTAGGGTGGTGCACATGTGTAATCTCAACATTGAGGTAGATGCAAGACTGTGCACCTCAGAAATGCAGGTGTGTGGGGTCAACCTGCACTTGAGATGTGAAGGCCTTACTGGAAGCGAGCTTATACAAACTGAAATTGGCTCTGTGCCTCCAGAGCATCTGGGCCAGAACAGGGGCAAAGATGTGACAAAGTGTCCTGGAAATGTGTTATTATCCACAAGGGTCACTTTGCAAGGACTTGTAGACTTCCTCCATTAGAAGAAGTATTTTATGAAAATGACCTCTTTCCTTTTTTCTACCTTCTTTATTCTTTCTGGTGTTGGGGAGGGAAGCTAAGCGCTGGCACATGCCAGTCAAGTCTACCACCTCAGGGTTACATCCCAGATCCGGGAGGTGAAATGGAATGACACCTGATGTCTTAGGGTTTCTGTTGCTGTGAAGAGACACCATGACCTCAGCAACTCTTATAAAGAAAAAATACTTAATTAGGGTTAGCTATAGTTTCAGAGTTTTAGTCCATTATCATCATGGTGGGACATGGTGGCATATTGGCAGACATGGTGCTAGAGAAGGAGCTGAGTTCTACATCTTGATCCGCAGGCATAAGGAAGTGACCTGTATCACTCAGCATAGCTTGAGCATGTGAAACCAAAGCCTGCCCCCATAGTGACACACTTCCTCCAACAAGGCCATACCCACTGCAACAAGGCTGCACTTCCTAATAGTGCCATTCCCTATGGGCCAAGAATTCAAACACATGTGCCTATGGGGGGGCCATACCTATTTAAACCACCCTATCTGGAGTCTCATACAGTGGCAGAAGACCCAAGAAGAAGGGATATGGGCATACTACTGTGTATGGAAGGTATTTTTATATTATGTGTACTCTTCTGGCTACTGTACTCAATGATAATGGTGGTGTCAGGTCTTTTTAAGCAGACGCAGGTACAGAACACATTTTGTAGATGTCACTTTATTGAAGTTCTAGTGAAATGTTATTTGGTGGGAGGGTGGCTAAACCCCTTTTATGAAGCACACACACTGTTGATTCACACACAGGTTTTGGAGGAGGTATGTAGAGTGCTATGTGGGGGTTTTCAATGAGGCAAGAACAGGAGTGGTGTCCCTGTGTCACCGAGTGGTACCTGTACATACTAGATATAAGGGACAGTCAGGTCTTAGTTCACAGCATCTCATTTCCTAGATGCTAGAGACTGCCATGGTGACCAGTGCAGCAAGGGAGCACTTTGTTAATAACCACAAGGGGCACTTTGCAAAAATCACCAGTGGACCTAAGTTAAGATGCCATAAATATCACAGGTGCGTGCATGTCCCCGGGTCGGCAGAAGAGGGACAGACTCTACCCACCAGCCCATGTCTGGAAGTCCTTTTCCATCTGCAGCCTTTGCTGTCTGTTGCAGTTTGCTGAGCCCTACTGTGCACACAACAGGAAATCCGTCTTTATTGGCATCTCAGGTGCACAACAGGGGAGCAGAAGCTTCAGAAAGCTTGGTGGTTTTGTGATCCCAAGACAGTTGCTCTTTGGGACCGGGGTTGTTCATGCTGCCCCCCTTGGGATATTGATTGCCCCCACAGCAGCATTGTTAACAGTATGAACATGATACTGGACACTCTGAATAACACCACACCGTTTACTCTGTGCCTAAGAAGAGCATGAGGGCATCCCAACTCCGCCAGTACAGTATCTAGATCTTTTGGTGTATGCAAGGTCTGAAGCCAGATGTTTTTCTTTAAAATAGTTGGAGTTAGTGAAGTGTATTCTTGATCATCAAAATATTCACAAAATGGGGTTTAGGTTCAATAAAGGTATGGGAAATGTGACAGGCACACACCGTACATCTCAGGCACATATTGTGGCACGCTGCCGTGTTCGGACACAGGTCCTGAAGATCTGCTGTGAGCTGTGTGGTCGGCTGACCTTCCTCTTGGTGTCTTTCAGTTTTCTACAATTCATTCATGTTAACTTTGGAAAAATAAAGGGTCCTTTCAAAAACTGAGGGGGGGGGGGGGGGGAGGGAAGGAAAAGAAAGGAAGGGAGGGGTCACGCATGTGAGAAAGAGAGGGAAGAGCTGGCTTAGACATGGGAAGAGCCCAGACCTTAATTTTTTATTAAAAAAAAAAAAAAAATGAGAGACCCCTCTCTCCACATGGCCACTCTCTGCCACACAGCTGTCGTGTGAGCAGCCTGCTTCTCCTTCTCAGTCTCTCTTCAGTGTTTTTGTTTTGTTTTGGTTTGGTTTTTTGGAGGGAGGGAGGAAGGGAATTCCAGTTCCTTGGCCCTGGGACCAACAGCCTGGGTGTCACTGCTGGAAGTGAAGGAAGAAAGTCCGGATTTCCTTGGGATACACAGTGATGATGGAGTCTCCTGGTGACGCTGGTAGGGAGGCGGGGCGGCCTGGGGAGGACAAGGAGTCTGTTTGCTCTGCCTCCTGGACTCCCCCCACCCTACCCCCCCCAGCAGCTTTCTACAGTCTACCATGGCTCCCTCATGGCTCTTGATGGCTCATGCCCTTGGCTGCCCCCTCCTCCTAGGACTCCTGCTAAAATGGGTCTTACCATTTTGCTTCTCCTGGGGTTCCACTGAGGGGCAGTGTACTGCCCACCAGTCTGCTTTCCCTGAGGGGCTGCACTGAACACCTAAGGACTGAGTGGGACCATCTGAAAAACCTACTCTGGCCTTGCTAGCCTTGGCAGGGAGTCTCTCTCTCTCTCTCTCTCTCTCTCTCTCTCTCTCTCTCTCTTTTTCAGAGCTGAGGGCCGAACCCAGGGCCTTGCACTTGCTAGGCAAGCACTCTACCACTGAGCTAAATCCCCAACCCCTGCAGCAAGTCTCTTTATGGGCCTTTTCCCTCCCTGCATAGCTGAAATGCCCCCCACTCTACCACACAGACACACAGACAGACACACACAGACAGACACACACACACACACACACACACACACACACACACACACACCTGCTTGGAGCCCTGGCAGGAAGGACTGACACCAAGCTATTGTTAACCAAATCTGGTGATTAACAAAGGTTGTGGATTCAGAGAGGGAAAGCAGCCACACAAGGCCACCCAGCACATGGCAGGTCTGTGTAGCTCTCCCCAGCCTGACTGGGGTAGGGTGGTGGGGGTGGGGGTGGGTGGGGGTGTTCCAAACCTCTGGGGTGGCCAGTCTTTGTCCTCCAGTGCCAGCGCTTCAGCATCTGCATGTTCCAGGTCCCCGTGAGTGAACGTTCCTCCACAGCTACTATGGACCCTAATCCTCCAAGTACAACCTACAGGGGCAGGAGCAAAGGGAAAGGTGGACCCTACTGATGCCCAGATCCATGATGCTCATTTCACCAATACAGAAGGGTGGCCACCAACTGTGCCTTGGGTCCTGGGGCCCTGCCTCAGTGCCTAGTACACCTGCCTCGTTTTATCTGAAAGGGCAGATGGCCAGCATGGTCACAGGATAAAGACTGGTGGTGTGTGCCTCCCTGGATGGTCCGCCAGGTGAGCAAGCCCACACGGGACAGGCTCCTAGATGGGGAAGTGCCTGGAAGCCTGCAGAGACACCTCCCTAGCTTGGCAGGTAGGGAAACTGAGCCTCAGGAGAGTGGGGGAGCCCAATCGACTTGTACACCTGGACACAGACCTTGGATTCTCTGACACTAGGTCACCTTTCCCAGAAAGTCCAGGGAGAACCGGCTGGTTTTCTGATGGTACAAATGATTGTCCACATTGATTGAAAGGTTGTGCAGTGGACTGAGGAGCGAGCTCAACTGGTCAGGTGGCTGCTTTGTCTGTAACCCCAGTGCTGGGGATGAGGGCAGAGACAGGAGGTACCCTGGAAGTCATGCTCAGTCTAGCCACCCAGTCTCAAAAAGTAAGGTAGAGAAATGAGAGAAGGGTACCCTGATGTTGAGCTCTGATCCTATGTGCGCAGAGCCATACAAACACGTATGTATACTACATGGTCCACCCCCCAAAAGGTACACAATTAAACATGAAAGAACCAGATGTGGCCTGTGGTACTAACTGGGAAATCTCATCCACCCTGAAGGGAGATGAGTTGCCTCATCTGTGAATTAGTGGTCCTCTAACAAAGGTGTTGCTCAGGACAGGACTTCAGACAGAGTTGCTTCCCCAGGGGTAGAGCATTCTTGGAGGCCTGGGTGGTCTGGGGTGGGGTAAGCATGGGGGGCAGGGTTACCCTGAGATCCATCGTCACAGGCCGAGAGAGCACTGGGTCCTCCCCTGCTTCATACAGGTGGTGCAGGCGCAGCAGCACACGCCGCAGGTTGGCCCGGGGCTTCTCTGGGTGGCCTGTGGGGGTGGACGTGGCAGTGAGGACCCCCCATCAAGCAAGCTCAAAGCTGCAGTCTTGACCTGGCACTTTACAGTCTGGACTCCATTCCATATCTCAGGCTCCCTTGCCTGTGGTCACACGGTTCATATGCTACAGTGGCAGGATCCAAATGCGGCTGTGCCAACCCTGTACCTCTAGCATGTTAAAAGGGGCTGAAGCCAGTGTCTTCATCCCTATAGTGGCCATCCTTGGGCCTGTCCTCAAATCCTCCAGTTCCTCTTTGCCCCCTCTGGAGTTGGGTGTGACCACATGACTATGTGGTCATGTGGCTCAACACAAAGTGAGCACAGAGGTGTGATGCTTCCTATTGGGTGTTAACCCTATGCCTGCTTCCCTTCTCATTGCCATCACTGTCTAATGAACTCAGAAACTGGGACACTGGCACCCAGGCGGGGCACCTTCTGAGCAAATCAATGAAACTCCTGATAGCCAGGCTGCCTCAGCTCTGAGGGTAAGTGGAAACTGAGGTACTTAGGGGCTGCAGGAGGACTGTATGGAAGAAGCACACGATGGTTGATTGACAGCTTGATTGGATTAAGAGAAACCTAGGAGATTGGCACAGCGCATTCTCGGTGTCCTCCAAGAGGATTAGGAGGGAAGACCTGCCCTGGATGTCGCCATCTTCCCATGGAGGCCCATGTGGAATATAAGAGGAAAGGAGAAAAGTGGGGAATGCAGTCCACCTTCTCTCTGCTCACTGCATCATGCACTGAGCTGCCATGCTGTCAGCCATGATGAGCTGACATCTCCATGGCTATGTGCTGGATCAGCCCTGTCTGCCTGAGTAGATGTTCTCGGGTGTTTGTCATGAGATGAGAAGGCTGACTAACAGAGACTAGCACAGGGCAGCCCCGAGGGCCGGGCAGCATGTGGACCACTGTCTGGGGCTGCATGACATCCATCTGCAGAGTGGTGCGGCCGGTCCTGGGCTGGGAGCCAGAGGCTGGGACCACCCTGCCCCAGACTGTTGACTGACTGCTCATTCTCTACCCCTCTGCAGGCCTTGGTCTCTTATGTGTCAGATGAGGAGACAGGGGACCTGGTGGAGCTGTGAGGACTGCCTGGCAGACTCGGGGAGGAAGTCACCCTGGTAGGCTGCCTCACCTCTCCGAAGGTTCTTCAGGTGCTGAGCATGGCTCCTGCTGTAATTCCAACCAGGTATGCTGAGGATCTGCAGATGAAGGTTGGGGGGCAATGTCACAGCCTGGGGGTTCTGGGGTCCTGCAAGGCACACAGATAGTGAGGAAGGGCTATAGAACCAACTCCTTCAGACACTCAGCTTTCCCCATGGGGGCCTCTGCCCCTTCCAGCCACGCCCCACTTGGCCATGTGCAACCCACTTCACAATGAGCCTGAAGATCCGATCTCAACCCCTGTTCTACCCTCGCCCTGCCCCCACAGGCCTTTCCTGCCCCCATGCTGCTCTCTCTGCATCCAGCTGCTGGGCTTACACAGCTTAAGATATGGAGGGACATCAGCTGGCCACTTGAGACTCCAGAGGAGGAGTCTAAGGCCCACAGAGGGGCACATTTGCTCACACCCACATAGCAAGCCTACACAAACCTGCTTTCTACTCTGGATCCAGAGTGCTCGTCACCACCTATCAGTTCCCCCACAGAGACCCTCTGACGCTCTCTTTCCACTCTGACTTTGAACAGGTGCTGCCACCTTCTCATCATATCCACGTCACGTGGACTGGCCTAGGTCTGGGTCATCTGACTCAGGGGGAACCAACAGGATCATTCCAGTCTAGAAAGTCAGTCTCAGCTCCTTTAGCATGCTGTGAGATTTAGATCTTCTATGAGTCCCATGTGCTAAAAGCTTTGTCCCTAGGCTGCGGGGTACCGGGATGGCAGAATTTTAGGAGGTGAGGCCTAGAGGAGGAAGTTAGGTCACTAGGTTGTGCCCTTGTAAAGGCCACTGGGACCCCAGGCCCTTCCTCTCCCTCTTTGCTTTTCAGCTGTCATGAGATGAACAGATCTTTGCCCTGCATTCCCCACCGTGATGTACCATGCCACCAAAAAGCAACAGAGACAAGAGACCACAGACTGAAGCCCACGAACCTGTGAGCTAAAATAAAACTTGGTTGCTTTTGATTATCTCAGGTGATCTGCAGCAGAGACAGGCATCAGATTTACATGGTGGGAGACAGTTCTCTAAGAGAAGCCAAGAAATTGTATAGTCCTGTCCCGGGGGAAGGAGGAGGAGGAGGGAAGATGAAGAAAGAGGGGGAGGAGGAAGAGGAGGGGGAGGGGGAGGAGGAGGGGGAGGGAGGAGGAGGGGAGGGGGAGGAGGAGGGGAGGGAGAGGAGGAGGGGAAGGAGGAGGAGGAGGGGGGGAAGAAAGGGAGGGGGAGGAGGAGGAGGAGGGGGAGGAGGAGGAGGAGGAGGGGGAGGAGGAGGAGGAGGGGGAGGGGGAGGAGGAGGAGGAGGGGGAGGAGGGAGATGTGAGGAGGAGGAGGAGGGGGAGGAGGAGGGGGAGGAGGAGGAGGGGGAGGAGGAGGGGGAGGAGGCAGAGTGCTCAGGTGAGATGAGGGATGGCCTATGGGGCTTCCAGGTCTTGAGCTCAAGTACATCCAGCCCTGCAGTAGTTGGGCCTCCAAGTAAATTCTCCCAGGGGTGGGCGGGGAGGGGGGGGGAGACTTCTCAGACATCCTGAATCTTCATCTGCTGCAAAGATCCTAGCCACCAGGGGGAGCGCGCGCCCCTCACATGGCCATCTTCAATGTGCAGTGTGAGAGTGGGAAGGAAGCCCACAGCTGTCCTGCCCTCTCACTCAGCTCTCCCTTTCTCTATTTCCCTCCCCTTCCTTCCCTTTTCTTTCTCTCTCTTTTTAAAAAAAATTTAAATATTTATTTTCTTTTTTTGAGACAGGGTTTTTGTTTTGTTTTGTTTTGTGTTTTTGTTTTTGTTTTTCTTTTGTTTTGTTTTGAGACAGGGTTTCTCTGTGTAGCTTTGCGCCTTTCCTGGAACTCGCTTTGTAGCCCAGGCTGGCCTCAAACTCAGAGGTCCGCCTGGGTCTGCCTCCCGAGTGCTGGGATTAAAGGCAGAGACAGGGTTTTTTTTTGTTGTTTTTTTTTTTTTGTGTGTGTGTGTGTGTGTGTGTGTGTGTGTGTAGCCCTGGTTGTTCTGAAACAGACAAGCCTTAAACTCAAGAGATCTGCCTGGCTCTGCCTCCCGAGTGCTGGGATTAAAGGCGTGCACCACCACCATGTTTCTCTATTTCTTTCTTTTCAAGAGGAGGTCTTACAGTTTAGACCAAGATGGCCTTGAACACATAGCAATTCTCCTGCCCCAGCTTTCTAAATTTTAAGCCATGCCTGGCTTTAGCTCTTCCTTAATGAATTCCCCAGACTCTACTCAACCAAGGACTCTGTTTCTGGATCTGGTCCC
Source organism: Onychomys torridus (assembly GCF_903995425.1). Taxonomy (NCBI): domain Eukaryota; kingdom Metazoa; phylum Chordata; class Mammalia; order Rodentia; family Cricetidae; genus Onychomys; species Onychomys torridus. Next base: position 31,018,447 of record NC_050452.1, read on the forward strand.
TGGTAACCCTGTGTGTGTGTGTGTGTGTGTGTGTGTGTGTGTGTGTGTGTGTGATGTTCTCTCAAACATAAGGTGCCAGGCCCTTGGTAGCATGCTCCAACCAAATGTTCTCTGAATGAGTATTCCATATCCATTCTCAGCCATCCCAAAAACTCTTTCAGGACAGTGACTGCGCCTTACGCACTACACAGAGGAGACATTCCTTGCATGAGTGACAGCTGCCTGCCTTCTTCCCAATACCTGGGAAGGATTCTGGCTGAAAAGCCAAACATTCTAACGCAAACCTCTGCTAGTAAGTAGGAAGAAAGCACACAGAACCAGAGTCTCTCCAGGTCCTGAGTCTGCAGAGGCTTTGCCGCAGAACCCTTTAAAAATGCAGCATCCCGGGGCTGCTGTCTCAGTAAAGACACAGAGCCATGGGGCTGTTACAGAAAGCCTAGAGGAGGCATGGCTCAAAGGTTGCATTTGGATCATGGCTGAATGGGTTCTGCAGGGGTGTCCATCCTGTGGCCCAGGACAGCTTTGGTTGCAGCCATTGTAAGATCATATACTTACTCAAGACACTGAGTTCATTTAGTGATTTTGTTGTTGTTCGTTTTGGAAACTGACTGCAGTTCTCAAGTGTGAGCATTGCAGGCGGCGACGGTCACTTTGCAACATCACATGAAATAAATATGTATACTCTCAGAAGCCATGGGCCACGGGTTGTATACTCCTGGATTTAATGTGTGTGCCCACGGCAATTCTTTGTCTAATGTTGCCAGAAGGAGCCAACAGGCCAGACGCCCCTGGACTAGAAGTAATCTCACGTACTGACAGCCCATCCTGATTCAGACAGCCAGGCTTGTAAATGGTGTGCTGCCAACACTTGAAACAACACGGTGATCCAGGGCCATACCAAGAAAGAAAAAGACAGCAGGGAAGGAGATGGAGAAGACTGAGGGAAGAGAGGGAGAGAGGGAGAGAGAGAAAGAGGTGTGAGTCTCAGCTCTGCACTGACTAGCAGGGGAAGCTTGAGGAACCACTGTCAGCACTCAGACTTTGAGGTCCCATCCAAAGCTGCCCAGCATCCTGAGGTAGGAGCCTCTTAGAGGCCATTGCCCCCCTCCCGGGGGGGGGGCAAGGGAGGCGGGGTGCATCCTAGGCAGTGGCTGCTCACCGTGGACGGGGGCTTCTTCATCCGTCAGCTCTCTGAACAACACGACAGGCTTGTGCTGCAGTGCTACCCCACTCCTCGGGCGCAGGGCACTCATGATGGGTTTAGGCCCCAGCAGAAGCCAGAGCTCCGGGTGCACGACGGAGGTGTCATTCAGCGTGAGGTTGTATTGCAGGTTCCAGGCCATGTTGTTCCACAGCCGCCGATGGAGCATTACCTGCAGAAATCATCAGGGGTCTTTCCGTGGCCCTCCCTGGCCGTGCTGTGGATGGCCGTGAGGGCCCCCGGGAGGATAGCCAGGCCTCTCTTACCTCCACCTGCCCGTTCTCTTGGCTGGAGACACCATGTGCTCGCTCCGCCAGCAACACCAGCCTGCTCTTGTCATCTTCGATGAAGGCCGACTGTACCATGGGGTAGTAATTCTGCAGACACAAGTGCCACCCAGTGGCGGCTTCAGGACAGGGTCAGGCAGACACCAGCTGTCCCCTGGGCACAGTGGCACAGCTTCCAGCTTGCTGCTTCCTAGCCATGTGGTCTGACTGACGGGACTCTAGACCCCTGCTAAGTGCTCAACACACGTGGTGTCCAGAACGACCCCTGACAAAGCGGAGAGGGAGGAGAGAAATAGACAGGTCTCGGGAGTGGCACTACCGAGATGCGGAGCCCACGGGGCAGGATGCTGGCCAGGGCCTTTGACAGCTTTCCCAAGCAGCCCTCCATTGCTTTGAATAGGTGGTTAACAGGGCCAGGAAAGACACGCTGGGGTGCAGCACGGAGCTGCTGCAGGCATACCCGGGCGATAAGATTGCTCTTGAAAGCCTTGTAGGGCCTCTGCTGTATCTGGTAACCGTTGTTGTCAGAGTAGAGGACTTGCTGGGTGTCTAGGTCGCTGCTGGTCCTCAGGATGGCCTCACGGTTCAGCTCCAGGGGGCCCACTCGGTACTGCTGCTCTATCCGTTGGCAGAGCAGCTCCCCAGTGGGGCTTGGATGCACATGGGCCAGACGGGAGTGGATTGCATAGGTGTAATCCTGGTCTGTTATATTCCTAGGAAGGGGCCATGGAAGAGAGTGCTGTGGGGACTGGCTGAAGGCTCCTTCCTTCATACAGGAAGCTGGGTGCCAGGAGGCAGCTGTCTGTAGGTGGACACTGGCAGTACTGGACACAGCAACCTAGCGTGGGGGACTATGGACCCTGTGGAGATTCATGTGAGGCCTGGACCATTTGTGGAACAACCAAAGCCCCTCTCCCATGCTCTGACTCAGCTACCAACAACATGACTGCCCAGGCATACCCAAAAACTACAGGCAGAAGAGAGCAATCCTCTCATCCAGCCAGCATTGATTAGTCATGGGCCAGAGCCATGCCCAAGTACAGGGACAGAGTTCCTTGACCCACCCATTCCTGCGCCTTGCAGGGGCTGTGTGCCCGCCCAGGGGAGGTACCTGTAGAAGTATTGCCTTATTTCGGTTGCCAGTGGGCCCGCCACCATCTCCATCCCCACTGCTTCCCAGGCAGGCTTAGCGGTATGGTTGGGTGCAAACTGGTAGTTGTCAGAAACGGGGCCCTGCTTCACATCTCCGTTGGCCTGGTACTCCAGGAACTCCTGGGTCATGCGCACTGTGTGGTTGCTCTGTCTGCAGGGGTGAGAGAGGAGAATGGTTGGTGTTAGCCTCAACATCGGCAGCAGGGCTGTGGCTGGGGATCAGGAGTGAAGAGGATGCCCTGGAAGAGCCTGAGGAAGGTACCAGAAGCCTTAGGGGAAGCCTCTGATCCCACACAGAGCCAAGGACTGTCAGGTGAAATCCCAAGAGGGAGGCTGCACACAGGCCGCCATCAGGGAGCACTATCCCCAGACTGCTGCTGTTCAGCAGCCCATCAGGAGTCACACTAGCACAAGAGTGGAGTCTTGTCACCGGGCAGTGGTGGCACACGCCTTTAATCCCAGCACTCGGGAGGCAGAGGCAGGTGGATCTCTGTGAGTTCGAGGCCAGCCTGGTCTACAGAGCGAGATCCAAGACAGGCACCAAAACTACACAGAGAAACCTTGTCTCAAAAACAAAACCAAAAAAAAAGAGTGTCACATGCCACAGACACTTCATACCCTTAAAGTCTCTTAGTCCCCAGGGGTGTGGATGAATGGGTGGATGGATGGACACACAGATGGGTAGAGTCCTGGCTAGGTGGGTACACAGATACATAGGTGAGGGGATGGCTGGCTCAGTGGGTAGATGGCAAGTGAGGGGTGATGGGTGGGATAAAGGTTTAAAGGCCCTTTGTGTTTTAGACAGCACAACATGTCCTGAACAGTAACTCAGTTTCTGTAGTTAGAGAAGTGGACTGCATGAGCACCTTTCTCATGGAGCCTCATTCCAGAGCCCTGACCCATGGACAAAGGGGGACTCAGGGGCAGTCTTTTTTCAATGGCCCAGGCTCCCTCTCTTAAGGAACACAAGAGCAGGAAAGGGTCTTGCTATCATCACCTGGTCCTTCCCCGGGGAAGGTGAGCACATCAGGGGTCGTAGGACACTGTGCATGTGTCCAGGTCCCAGGTATACTTCAGAGGCACTGCTACCTCGGCTTACCTCTCCTGAATACTATGTAACATGTTGGTATCCTGGTTGAACAGCAAAGTATAGCAGTCATTTGTCACAGGCACCAGGGGCCTGCCTTCCTGGCTGGTCTGGTTCCTTAGCTTGAGACTAAACTTGAGGGTGCTGGCCGTAGGGACGACCAGTTCCCTGGTGTGTGCCCGGTCCCCACGGGTGCGCCTGACTTGGTAGTGCCGGTAGCTGAGGCCTGGGATGGTGGTCAGGATAAGCAGGTCATAGGCAGAAGGGTCCTTCGTAGAGTTCTGGATCTGCAAGCCAGCAGCATGGAAAGGAAGTCTCCTCAGTCACCCCATACTCCCTGCCTCACACTCCTGAAACGGGTGCTCACCACCTCTAAAGATTCCCATGGCATCTTTACAAGCTTTGGCTTTGCTGAGACACCCGCCAAGCCTGAACGGATGACCCCTGGGGCCCTTCCTTCCCCCTCACTTCTCTTCCCTATGTCTTGCCCTTCCCTGTCCTGGCAGCGGGAGAGGTGGAAAGCAGACCACGTGACTCATACTGACTGTCTCAGGAGCACAGAGTGGGCAGCCTAGATTCCACCCCAACCTTGGCACCTCTGCTACAGTGCCTCTTTAAGATGCCCAGAGCCCTTGCACAGGAAGAGGCAGACAGCAAACACCCCCCAGCAGGACTTCTCGCCCATACCTGTGCTGACACTGGGTGGCGCAGCTCATCGGTGACGCTTACGTGGGGGAAAGCGACAGTCAGGGTGATAATGGTGGTGACCTTCCAGGCCAGCGGGTTGTACACAGAGACAAAGTATCCCTCAGGGCCTGTGTCTACAGAGAGAACAGGTGTCACTTAAGGCCCCTGATGCTTTTGGGAGCTCCCTGACAGGAGGGAAAATGAGGTAGGCAAGACCTGGCCTTCCAGAGCCCCTATGGCAGATGGGGGAGGGAAAGGGGTAAGACCTGGATCCAAGGCTTTGAGCGCCCCGGCCAGCAGAAGGGGCTCCTGTGATGTGGGTCTGGCTCTCCCGCTCTGTTCAATCTGTTATGTACTGACTCTTGAACACACTGCTCAGTCTCCAGCCTCCCTCCTAGGGCCTTGCTGTTCTGTTCACTCTTTGGTTCTTCTCTCCCTGCTCCCTGCTGAGGGGGAGGCCTACCTGTGTGCCTTACTGATGCCACAACCCATGGCATCTCTCTGCAGCTGTCACTCCTATCAGACTTGTGTCCCCTGTGCCAGCCCTGAGCAGAACCTACAGGCCGGATTGGGCTACACACAGAGGGATGAAAGGGCAGGGCAGGTGGCAGACATGGCCTAGGTCCTATCAGGGAAGTGAGGAGACCAGAGGGGCTAGAAAGGGCCAGCAAAAAGTATAAGATGAGCAAAGCGGGGCACGGGGACCTGGGGGCTTGTCCCTGGCTGCTCACGATTTCCCTAGTTTCAAACCTAAACACCCCAGTTGTATGACGAGTCACGCTATACATGTGACACTTGATGGACAAAGAACTTGGGCCACGGTGGCCTGGAGGTGACCGGCAGTCCAGCTGGGCTTGAGAGGGAAAGCGGGAACCAGAGAACATAGTAGGGAGCAGAGGGTGGCAGGTTCAAACTCTGGCTCTTCCTCTCCCTAGCTAGTGAGGTTGAGCTGAACCATGACCCCTCTGAATCTGTTTCTTCGGTTCAAAAATGAGCCTCCCTCTCGTAGACTATGCAAGGCATTAAATACCCCTGGGGAACATTCTAGACTTAGAAAATACTCAGAACTCATTAGTGGTTCTTGTTCAGTACAACTGAACCATCAGACTATCCTGTCTTCCAGGACGAGGAAACTGGCCCAAAGCATTGAACGGCTGGCAAGATCACACTATGGTACTGGGACTACAGGGTCTCAGTCTCATGTGAGGTTCTGGTCTGGTCTCCACCCCTGTCCCAGACCTTTTTTTTTTAGTCAGGGCCTCTCTATCTCTCTATTATACAGTTCTGGCTATTCTGGAACTTGTTACGTAGACCAGGCTAGCGATCCACCTGCCTTTGCCTAATCCCTAGTGCTGGGATTATAAGTATGTGCTACTCATGGCCCCAGATTCGTTTCAAAGCAAAGCCACTGCCTCCCTGCAGGGGCCTGCCTTACCTTTGCCAGACACTGGGGATCTGTCCAGGGCGATGGAGGCCATCAGCTTGCGTACGCCCAGCATCCCTATTCTTAGATGTTCCGTGTACATGTTGCTCACCTTGGGGGACTCAGTGCCTGTGATGGCATCGTGGTGCTGGACCTGTCACCATCAGAGTCAAGGAAGAAGGGTGTCAAACTTGGTCCTGGGAGGTACCTGTTCTCCAGAATACCGGGGAGAAGACAAGCATCCCTCCCATCTTATAGAAGGGAAACTGAGGCAAGAGGCTATGGAACTGGTCCAGCTTTTCCTGGCCTCATGGAAATACCCTGCCTGAGTCCTCCTCCTGGTAGAGACCCAGATTCCCCTCCATCATTACTGTTCCATGTGTGTACTGGTTCCTCTTGGTACACTGAGTATCAGGGAGAGGTGGACTGTCTCCTTTCACAGAGCAGGAGACTGAGGTTCCCTGGTTACATGTTCCACTGCTCTGAGGCACACCGAAAGTCTACCTGCTTCTTCCCGGCACAGCTCCTGGAGATTTACCTCCAGGCATCTGTAAAATGGCCTGCCTGACCCTGCCACTTTCTGGAGGGGTGACAAATGACAAGACTTCTTGTGTCTTCATGTCCCCATGGATACAGGGGAGGGAGGCAGGTGGAGATGGCCATCATGCCATTCCATTGCCGCACCATCCTGTGGGATGAATGTACAGGGAAGGAATTGGGGCCCAGGAAGGAAATGTCATGAGCCCGAGGCCATCGGCTGAGCTGAGACTTGGATCCATGCAGGGCACTAATGTCCTTCTACCCTTCATTCTTTATAAAATCAGGCATGAAGCTTAAGGAAACTGTTCACTGGGTGCCTTGAGACCTCGGGTCCATCTGTGGCCCCGTTTCACATTGTACCAGCCTTGAAACCAGAGGGGACCAAAGTTTTTTCTCCTGTACATTGGAGCCTCTAGTCACGGGGAGGCACAGACCACACCACGAGAGGACTCAGTCTCACTGAGGCCTTCCAGGGGCTTTACCTCAGACACAGCCCAGCGAAGCTGTTGGAGCTGCTGCAGGGCCCACGTAGGGTCCATAGTCCCATGGGGCTCTGGCCACATGTAGCGTGTGAACATGGACTCCCCAGCATACAGCATGGCACTGGCTTGCCTTGCTAGCCCCTTCAGGGTGCTGCGGGATGTGTAGAAGCCGGTCCAGGCCTGCTGTGGTTCTGGGAGATAAGTACATGCAGTGAGACTGAGGGCCTAGCCTGCAGTGCTGAGAGTGGGTCTGGGAACAGACCTAAGGGTACTAGGTCTGCCCGGCCACCCAGGGAGGCACACAGGACCACTGGTGACACCAGGACCTGTGGCTTGCGCAGAGAGATGAGGACCTAGGATTTTTAGACAGGATCTGATGCTTGATGGGAACGTCAGACTAGGCTGGGCAGACAGGGGACAAGGTAGGTACTGCAGTACCACACAGAGAGAAGACAGCCCATAGCATACCTAGGAAACATGCAACCTCCACACACCCTGAGAGCTGGGGAAGCAGGGGGAGGGAGGGAGACATGAGGCTTTCGTGGGCAGCATGCAATGAAGAGCCTTGAACAGCCACAGACACTTCTGTATGTGACTCTGTGGGCTTCAGGAAATCCCAGGGCAGCTTGAATGTCATCAGGGATCCTCCCAAGGCCCATAGGAGGAGGCAGAGGTGGGAGCTGAGAAACACTAGGCAGCATGCTTAGGGACTCAGGGCAGAGGCAGAGCACAGGACCCGGGTGGAGGCAGCCACCTTTATCTCAGAAGGTAGGTCTCAGGCTCTTGTGGCTTTTGCTTTCTTTCTTGCCTCTTCCGGGTCTAGCTTCCCCTATTTCCTAGTCTTTCCCTGTAGGACCAGGACCAGACTCCAGTGAGTGGTCACATGGCCCCAAGGAAAGGTGGTCAAATAGCACCAGCAAACTGAGTGGGCAGAGGGTAGGAATTCACTGCAACTCTGCTGCCCAAGCTGTAAGCCTGGCACCGCCCACACCCGGGCTTCTGTATTGTATCAGGCCATCTCCATTCAGCCACGCACACATGACAAACCCACTCCCACAACTCTGATGAGGCCCAGATGAGACTCCCCCACTTGGACTCTATGCTCACAAAACACATCCCATCCCACCGTTGTTGTGGCCACGCCCACATTCCTGCCCCAACCTCTCCGTGTCTACAAACAGTGTGGTATAAGGGACCTGAGAATTATAGCAGCTAAGTCAAGGCTGGCAGGGCAACTCAGGCCCTGGACCCTGCAGCTGGAGCCTATGTGTGCAGTGTCTTTGGAAGGGAAGAAATGAGGAGCAGACAAAGAACCTTCCCAGGGGTCTCCTCTCCTAATCCCTCCCTGATGAAACCAGGTGGGGTTTGGGCTCACAGTTGTCACTGTCGTCTGGGAAGGCAGGGGCAGGGGACAGGCAGGCCCTGCTCCAGGTACCCTGATCACATGGTACTAAATGGTCAGCCAGCAGATGTCATCTGAGCCTGTTCCCTCCCCAGGTCTTGGACTGATCAGCTGGTACTTGAGTGTATGTGCTGGGCAAAGCTCACTGGCAGGCACGGCTGTGTTCTGGTCTCTGAGCTGTCCTGCTCAAGTGTGCCAATCAGCATCTTCCCACGTTGCCAGGGCTTCTCCATCTGGGCAAAGGCATAGCCAGACCCTAGGGCCCCTCACAGGCTGTGACATATGCAATGAAGAGATCTGCGTTTTGTTTTTGGCATTAGGGACCGAGCCCAGGCCTTCTATATGCTAGACAAGTGCACTACCACTGAGCTGTACCCCAGCCCACAACAAAGACACAAAAGCCATTACTCCGTGATGTTCTGAGGCAGGGCCTGGGCATGGAGTGGGGAAGGTGCTTTTTTTTTTTTTTTCCTACATGGCCTCCCTGCTGGAAGCTAGGCAGAGGAGATGGGTCTACCTGCTGTAGCCACCTGCAGGAGGTGCACACTGGCCTGGTTGTGTTGAAGCTGGGGGGTGCCGTCACTATATAGTGGAGCATTGAGAGCAGGGGTGGGATGGGTCATGGTCACTGCCTGACACAATGGCACTATCAGTGTCCCTACTGTGCAGCTGGATGGGTGCCCGCCTTCACCTGCTCAGGTCCAGGTTTGAGGACACAGGTAGGAAACAGATGACGTCCCTCACAATGACAGTGACAGAGCAGGGCAAGGAGGAAGTGTGGCTGCTGGGACCCAGAGGAGGCACATTGCCCGACCACAGTGTGAGCAGGGGCTGCCCAGGGGAGGAACATGTAGGAAGAGTGGGCGATTGTACAGGGGTAGAGGACACAGGTGGGAAACAGCTTGTCTACGTGGGAAGAGCAGGAGGGAACCAGCCTGTATCCCCCACCCCACCCCACCCCAAGCCCACACTGGGCTAGGAGGAAGGTCTTGCACCCTTGATACTAAGTTGCCCCCAGCCTCCTGAGGCTCGTACCTGAAGAGTAGGGAAGGAAGTCATGGTGGTCACGGATGCCCCAGGTCATGTTGAAGGCATGCAGGGCTTGGAAGTACTCGCTCAGTGTGGCGTACTGCACCGAGATGCCATACTGGGCAGAGTGGTTGTTGATGTACTCCAGCAGGGGGTCCATGTTGTCAAACTGCACTGAGGCGTTGAAAAACTGCTTGTCACATCCCTGCAGGACACAGAGCGGTGGCCTGAATCTCTACGAAGCGTTGGAGCCCTCGCCCAGGCAAGAAGGTTTATCACTGCCACCCCCAGCAGCCCATCCACCCTCGTTGGTCCACAAGGACACCAGAACGACTCCTGTAGCTGTCAGGTCTCTCCTTAGAAACCACCCCTAGGACCAGTTGCGATAATGTGATATTATTACATAGCCCTGACTCACACATCCTGACCACAAGCAGCCATGGACTAGGAAGGCAGGCTGTGGGTCACCTGCCCAGGTCCATACAGTCTGTTTGCTCTGCTAAGTAGCTGTGTGGCCTCAGGACAATCCCCTAACCTCTCTGAGCCTCAGATCCCTGCTGTAAATAGATTTCAGAACTGCCTTCCTCTTGGGTCGAGCGGTGCCAGTTAGATGGAGGAGACAAATACTGCAGAGTAGTTGGTGCCTTAATAAAGGTTAGTGATGATGATGGGGTATGGGACTGTCCCCCAGGAATACCCCTCTCATGAGCCTCATGGCAGGCAGCACTAAACCCATTGCACAGATAAGGAAACCGATGCATATAGAACTGAGGAGGCCAGTCTGCCTTTCGGCCCCAAACAATGTGAGTGGTGGGAGCGGAGGCCGGCATGCTGGTTATCTATCAGCCTGGAGGGGCAGCAGGCAGAGTGGAACAGCGGGTGAGGCCCAGGGCTCTGCAGAGAAGGATGGAGCATTGAGAACCAGGTAGAGACGGGCTAGATTAGAGTCTGCCTCATGTACAGGCTGCTCCTGCCATAGGGCCACACCCAGGCCGCAATGAGGGCCCTGTCAGTGTTGAGGATACCCAAGTAGAGCATACCCAGGGCCAGAGGACATGGGGAGTCCGGAACCACGTGGCTCTCTGTTTAATATTGGTCACCAGAGTTTCAGCGTAGAGGTGGATGTTGGCTGGGGTGACCGGCTCACTCATGTTGGGATACACGCCATCTGGGGGTGGATCCGGGAAGACGGCCACACCATTCCAGTAAAATCCAGACCTGAGGGAGGACAGAGGCCAGCAGAAGAGACTGATGCAGAGGCTTAGTGCTGAGTGTGGTTTGCCAGTGGGATCACGGGAATATCGCTTCAGGGCCACATGGAGCCAGCTGCCTTGTCTTCCCCACCACGATGGCCCAGTGGGGATCGGATGAGGGTCACCTGTGCCCTGGCTCCTGTAAGCCACCACCTTGCTTGCCTGAAGCCAGGGTGAAGATTCATCTTGGGTACAAAACTGCCCCAAATATCAGGAGTTAGGGTAAAAAAACAAAACAAAACAAAAACAAAAACAAAAAACAAAAAAACCCAAACCACTGTAATTAAATAAAAATCAAAGCTGGGAGTGATGGTTGTCATCTGTGACCTTAGCAGTTACCAGGCCAAACCAGGAAGATCCACACAAGTTTAAAGCCAGCCTGGGCTACAGAGGGAAACTGCATCAGGAAACCAAGACCTGGGGCTGGAGACAAGGCTTAGTAGTCCTGAGTCGTCTCTTGCAGAGGACCTGAGTTTGGCTCCCAGCACCTACGTGGAGACTCACGAACACCTGTAACTCCAATTCCAGGGGATCCAATGTCCTCTTCTGGCCTCTGAAGGCACTAGTGCACACACACACACACCCACACCCACACACGTACATATATGTATATATACAGGGAAAACATTCATAAACATAAAAATAATAAATCTGAAACACACACACACACACACACACACACACACACACACACACACACACACACACACACACACAGTCTAAACCAAACCAGAACCACCCGATCAATCAAACAATAAAAAATCCTCTCTTAAGACCAACCCCAAATCTGTGATGAGGAAACATCAGAGGTTCCTAAAGCAACAGGGTTGTCTCTAACAGGTTTTCCTGGCCTCAGGGTCTGGGGAAGCCCAGGAGGTGCCACCCTGTTCATGCCATGCAGCACTGGGTGGCAGTTATGAGATCCCAGGCCACCTGCCGACGTGGCCAGGCCACCTTGTCTCTCGTTGGTAAACGAGACAATGGGAGGAGTAACAGAAACAATTTGGGGCATGAAAGCTAGACACAGTGTCTGGCAGAGCAGCCTGGCAAATGGCAAGTTCCCGCCTCCTCCCTGCTCTCTTTCCACTCCCAGGCCGTGAGCACCTCATATGTGGCCTCTCAGGCACACAGGACAGAACTAGGGTGGAACCCGAGCCTGCCAGTCTTCAGAGCACAGGCTGGCTGTTGTCAGGGACCTCCTCGCCACAGGGCACACGGCAGCTGATTCCATGAGACGGTGTGGTGCTTCTGTGCAGTGACCCTGCCCCTTCCCATTCCTGACGCCTGCACATGGTGACCCCTGACAGGGGCGAGGACCTTGGGCTACAGGTTTAGCTAATGAATGACTTTCTTGCCGACTCCACAAAGCCAGGCCAGCCAGGTGTATATGTGTATGTGCATGTATGTGTGCATGCACCTGTGTGTGTGTGTGTGTGTGTGTGTGTGTGTGTGTGTGTGTGTGCGCGTGCGTGTGAATAAGGAAGCCAGAGGACAATGTTGGGTACAATACTTCAGGAGCTATCTCTGTTTTCTGAGATGTCAACCTCCCTGGCTTTTGGAATAGTAAAGTGAGGTTCTATCCACACCCTCATGCTTGGGAGGCATGGACATGGGAAACCTCGTGAAGAGCTACTGCTAAAAAGCTGCTTCTGAACCGCAGGGTCCAGGGCCTGCACAGATGGTCTCAGGAGCAGACAATGATACAGACAGACAGGGCAGCTGCAGACGGGGGCACCTACCTGTTAGAGAAGGGGATGTGTGAGGGTGAGCAGTAGCTGTAAAAGTCCATGATGTGAGTGAAGATTTCCTGCTGCTCTGACAGGGATGGGGACCCGTGCCACACAAACTGCAGCCCCTGTGAACCGGGGAGAATGGGGGAGGGGCAAGGGTAATGCTTGCTGGGACCCTGGTTCTTCTCCCTCAGCCCCCTTGCACCTCCATGGCATGTCCACACCTTCAGCCTCAGGGACAAGGCTTCTTTCTGTCACCTCCTCTGTAAGACCCCCTCAGGCCGGGCACTACCATGGCCACCTGTAGCCATGAGATCAGCCTTCTGGAGCTGAATGTGTCCCCTCAACACCTACTCCTCAGTGCCAGCTCCCCCAGCCAGGCCTTAGAGGAGTCATTCTGCTCTGCTTGAATACCTACAGCCATGGAGAACTCACTACTGTGCAGTCTAGTCTCAGGTGGCGTAAGATAGGCGTGGGGTGCCAGAGCCAGCTCTGCTCAGCACTGCTTGGGAACCCTGCACAAGCTCCCAGATCCGTCTACGACCTGGTTTCTAAGTGAAAACTAGGGAGAAGCCACACTCAGTACTCTAGGGCCATCCACAGGGGAAATCAGCAATGCCCATGAGCTCAGGGCAGCAACCGGTGCTTTGCAGGTGACAACCCAATGTTCCTCATCATGCTTTCCTGCATTCTAAGGCCACCTGTGTGTAACTCTTGCTGACCAGCTCTACCACTGCCCCCTGGACAATCGTGCATGGGACATCTTTCCGTCTGGAGCCTTGTTCTCCCCATCTGCAAGGCAGGATAACTCTAACCATGCCCTGCATAAAGACATGCTCTCTATTAGCACAATGGTACTCCATGTGGAGCAGCTGTGTCCACATGAGATCATCAGAGGGATCCTGACTGCGGCTGGAGAGGTGGCTCTGTGGTTACCAGCATATAGTGCTCTTTCAGGGGACTGGAGTTTGATTCCCAGCAGCCATGTCAGGCAATCACAACTCCAGTTCCAGGGCATCTGACCTTCTGGCCTTTTGACACATAATTCAGGTACACTCACATGTAATTGAAAATAAAATACATCTTAAAAAGAAGAAGGATCCTAACACAGAAGGATTGGTGTCCAGATGGAAAGGGGGTGGGCGTAGCCCAGTGGCAGAGCATTTGCTGAGCATTGCAAGGTGGTCCCAGCTGTAGTCTCCCAGCATCAATAGAACAGACCAGACCAGGAAAAAGGAAAGAAGGGAAGAGAGACGAGGAGGGGGAGGCAGTGAGGAAGAGGGGAAGGAAGGGGAAGGAGAGGAGGTAAAGGGAGAGGAAAGGTTGTTCAAAGAAAAGTACTGGGGATGAATCTAGGTGTGCGAAACACACCACGGAGCCACGGAACAAGCCGGACACACAGAATGGGAGAAGGAACAAAAGAACCAGACACCTATGAAGACCGATGGCCCAGGTGATCCAGCTTCTCAGAATGCCTCTGTTGCAGTTTCCCCAAAATTCTGCATCCAGAACAACCTCAAAGCTGCTCCCTAAGAAGGTCTAGCCTCACCAATGACTCTATGCAGATAAGCCCTGCACGTTCCCACCACACAGAGACAACAAACGATACAGCTGGTCTCCCAGGACTTGACCATTATCTCAGTTTCCCCTATAGAGGCTGCCACCCCCAGACAACAGGAAGTAATTTTAAGAATATGATGCCCACATTCCCAAGAGGTGGGGTAGGTGGTTTTTGGTTGTTCAGTAGGTTTACAGATGTTTGCCATTGTTTAGGAGGGCTGGTTATGAGTTGTTTCTGGTCATGGTAAGGAAGGAAACTAAACAAGGAAGGTTGGACTCAAAGATCTCTTTCTGAAAAGGAAAAGGATGGATATGGGAATAGATAAAAGGGTAGATTATTCAATCTACTTTTAGACAAAACAACTACTAGTCTCAAATATTTTACATTGGTATGAATTTTTGAATATTGATACAAATTTAAGGTTATTTTTGTTATACTATATATATGTTCCCACTCTTGTTTAAGGTATTGTACCTGTGCAGCTCATTTAAAAATGTAATGTAAATTTCTAGTCCTTAAAGCTATTTAAGATAGTAAAGAAATACAGGTTAGGATAATAAAGAAATAGTAGTCATCTATAACAATCAAACTTGTAGTCATGTTAGGTATGTTCTGAATGTCAAACAGAGATATATTTTAAATAGATAGATGGCCTTCAAACACTTCAAAGACCTACAGAATATGGCATTTAAAATGTCTTAATAACATAAGGCTTTTCGAGACAGTGAGACATGTATGTTCCTAGCAGCACCAATTTATGACGGGCATCAAAGAATCTCCATATGGAGTTTGCTTTCAATGTGGCAAAGCTAGCCATTTGGGCAAGAAACTGCCCTTGCCTCAACTGCTGACAGTATGCTGTCCAAATTGGCAGCCTTCAAGAACAGCAACCTGCCCTTCACCATCACTACACATGCACTTTGACCCAGCACCTACAGCCTCTAGAGGTATGAGGGCACAAGGTCCAAGCGCAGCTAACACCAGGCCTGGTCCTTCCTAGCACATGGTCAGCCCTGTGGCTGTGTGTGTGCGATGTCCCCAGCTGAACACTCTGCCTGATCCTCTAGTCCTTCATCCACATTTCTAGAGTACAGCTTAGCTGAAGTCCTCATGGACAGCCCTGGGAAGGAGCCAGCCCAGGCCCAGGCCCAGCTAAAGGGTAGAAAGGCCTGGAGGCAGGAGGCCATTCTTGGAGGCAGCTACAGGAGTCAGGCTCGGGTCAGGCATTTACCACAAAGCCTGGTGAAGGGCAGGAAGGCAGGAGGAGGTGACATTGGGTATGGAGTGGGACGCACCTGGGCTTCCTGCATGGCATCCTTGAGGTCGTAGTCAATCCGGGAGATGAGATGGGCATTGAAGCCTGCCAGGGCAAACAGGGTCGGGGTTGTCGCCGAGGCACCAAAGGGGTCCACGTGCCAGGAGAACTGTGGCCGGATCCCAAATGTTTCATAGAGAAAGCCGTGTCCTTCTGCAAAGACAATGGTCACCTAGCTGGGTTGGCCAGGGTGGCCTCTCACCCTGGCTCTCTGGGTATCCTGTGTCAGTGTTAGATCCTAGGCTGAGCAGGTCATGAAGATGGCAGAGCAGGGTTTTGATCTTAACTCTTTTTTTTAAAAAAAAGATTTATTTGTTTATCTATCTATCTATCTATCTATCTATCTATCTATCTATCTATCTATCTATCTATTTATTATGTATACAGCACATATCCCTGCAGGCCAGAAGAGGGCACCAGATCTCATTACAGATGGTTGTGATCCACCATGTGGTTGCTGGGAATTGAACTCAGGACCTCTAGAAGAACAGCCAGTGCTCTTAACCTCTGAGCCATCTCTCCAGCCCTTGATCTTAACTCTTAATTGAACACATTGAGTTCCATTCACCAGCAATCTCTAGACGTACAGTATCTAGGCTTAAGTACATTCATATACACCACCATTCAGTTCCAGAACTTTCAGTCTTGTAAAACTGAAACATAGCTTCCCAGCCCCCAGCAACAGCATTCTCCATGTCTCTGTTGATCTGGTGGCATTAGGGACCTTCTGTAAGAGGAACCCAAAGCACTGGTCCTTATGTGTCTGGCTCATTTCCCTCAGGACTAGGTGAATGAGCTTCCTGCCTCAGATTATGCAGCCAGGCTTCACACCTTGAGGGCAACCCTAAGGGACCTTGAGCTCCTCATCCAGAAGTGGGCATACTAAATGTTTGCTGTTGGATGTGACTAAGTTTGGGGGTAGTTTGTTATAGAGCAAAGCACTCTGGGTCAGACACATCCAGACACTTGTCCACTCAAACATCATTCAGAAGCCACCACAATGGAACAGTCACTGGGTTCAGAGCTATGGGAGAAAGAAACTCAGTGTGTTGAATGAACCACTGACTATCTCCCCCAAACCTTGCCCCAAGAGCTGTCTTCCTAAAACCCAATGGGTTTGTAGTCTGCATGGCAAGACCCTCTAGGCCCGGGACTCTGACTGAGCCCCAGGGGGTGCCCAGGAGTAGTAAGCCATAAGCAAGGTTGAGGCACAGAGAGCAAGGATGGTCAGGAAGGCAAAAGGGATGGAGGAGGCTTGTGGTCTGGTGGGTCAGGTGTGTGGAGTGGGTAAGGGTCAGGCAGAGGACATGGACTAGCATCATTCTGCCAGCAGGGCAGACTGGGATGTGCAGGAAACAGAGATGATGGAGCAGGAGGCTGCATAGTCAACAGCAGCATGTTGAGGACAGGTAAACTCCCTAGGCCTGACTGTTCAGGGCACAGTGCCAGCCTGTGGTGAAGAATGCAGTGAGTCTGAGTCAAAGGCATGCTAACTGCCTCCCATAGACATTTGATCTTCTAGTTGACAGGAGTAGAGAGTGAGCTCAATCAGTATGGATAAGTTATGAGTCCATGACTTCTCCACAACCTGGGGAATACGTATGTGCAAACCAAAGCCCACTTCATTGCAAACAGCAAGAAGAATAAAGCTCACTCAGTCAGGAACCACCAAGGAGTCCATTCCACATCCGCCTTTAAACCCCGTCAGTGTTTCCTTGGATTGCCTGCAGTCTGGGGTTGCCTGTCCAAACCAGGCCCACTGTTCTAATGTGCTTAAGTTTATCTTTCAACAGCATGGATTGTGGAGACAGCTGATACCACATGTGGGTTAGTTAGCTTGGTGGGCTTCAAGTGCAGATCTCCCTTATTTCAAAAGATAGTCAAGAAAGGTGCTAATACCCTTCACAGGATGTTGCGTTTCCCCTCTGGGCTTTACCAGGAAAGCTGGGTCCATGCCAGAGTGCCGAGATCGTGGGACTTGGTGCTCAGTCATGGGCCTGAGTCTAGTACTGGCTATTGGCCCTTGGCCAAGTCACTTCATTCACTGGGTCTCTGGAGCTGGAGTTACAGAAAGTCATGAGCTTCCTGATGTGGATTCTAGCAACTGAACCCAGATCCTCTACAAGAACAGCCACTGTTCTTAACCACTGAGCATCTCTCTCCAGTCCCCTGGGTCTCAGTTTTCACATGTGCAAACGGAGACTAAGAATCCCAGGGCATCCTCAGCCTCCATGAGGACTGTGTGAACAAAGTGTGTCACTGCAGCTGGAGGTGATGGCAGCGAGAAGGGACAGAGTGTGCAGTTTTAACTGTAGTGGGAGTGATGGGCTGCCAATGGTGATAGTGGTGGAGATGGACAGGGGTGATGGTGCTGTGGTGGTGATAAGGATGGTGGTGATGGTGCTGGTGATAACAGTGAGGTAGTAGTGATGGAGATGATGGTGGTGGTGATGCTGCTGCTGATAATGCTGGAGTACTGGAAGAAGAGCAGGAGTGATGAGCCAGTCATGATGGTGGTGGTGGAAGCAGACAACATTCCCTGGGCATTCGAGGCAATCATAGATTCTACTTAAGTACTTCGTATGTATTTATCCCAACTTAATTCTCTCAAGAGGCAGGTGTTAATATCATCTCAAACTAATTTCTTTTCTTTTTGGTTTTTTTGAGACAGAGTTCCTCTGTGTAGTTTGGGTGCCTGTCCTAGATCTCGCTCTGTAGACCAGGCTGGCCTTGAACTCACAGAGATCCGCCTGGCTCTGCCTCCCAAGTGCTGGGATTAAAGGTGTGCAC
The DNA here is from genome assembly GCF_903995425.1 of Onychomys torridus. Taxonomy (NCBI): domain Eukaryota; kingdom Metazoa; phylum Chordata; class Mammalia; order Rodentia; family Cricetidae; genus Onychomys; species Onychomys torridus. The sequence continues at coordinate 31,036,386 of NC_050452.1, forward strand.
CACCACCACCACCACCACCACCACCACCACCGCCGCCGCCGCCGCCGCCGCCGCCGCCGCTGCCCGGCTCAAACTAATTTCTCAAGGACGAATTGGAGTTTGATGATACATCCCTTTCCTGAGGCCAAGGTCCCTGGGGCCTCTGGACCCCTGACTTTTAAGCCCTCTACTCAAATCCCTGTAGACCTAGAAGATCACTGTTCCTTTTGCCAAAGCACCCTGCTCAGAGGAGCAGGCAGAACTCAGGACATGGAGGCCAGGCATACACTTCTGCCTACTCCAGGCCTCTGAGTAACAGGCAGGGTGAGTGTTATGGCTTGAATATGAAATATCTCCTACAGCAGTGGTTCTCAACCTTCCTAATGCTGCGACCCTTCATACAGTTCCTCATGGTGTGCTGACCTCCACCATACAATGATTTCATTGCTACTTCATAACTATAATTTTGCCACTGATAGGAATCGTAATGTACATATCTAATATGTGACTCACAAAGGGGTTGAGACTCACAGGTTGAGAACCACTGCCCTATAAATTCATATACTGGGGGGCGGGGCTTGGTCCTCATGTGGGGGTACTGGAAATTTTAGGGTGTAGGGCCTGACTGGAGGATGTAGGTCACTGGGGCAGGTCTACTTTGTCTCTGGTTTCTTCCTGTTCACCATGAAAACAACAGTGTCCTCATCCACACGGTCCTTCTGACATTTTGCCTCGCCAAAGGCCCACAGTCCACAGAGTCAGGGACTGTAGGCTGAACTCTCAGAAACCGTAGGCCAAGCAAACAGTTTAACTGGCTTTCAGCTAGTTGTCAAAAATGATAATGAAGTGAGTACACACACACACACACACACACACACACACACACACACACACAGAAGTGAGTACAGTGGCCAAACCTGTGAGCTGTAGGATCTGGTCATCCAGGTGGGTCACAGCCTCATCATGCATGACCTGCCCTCCGAGAACAAACTCCAGGCGTCCTTCATCCAGGAGCTGGCGAACCTGGGCACAGGCAGGCAGAAGCAGACAGCCAGGTCATAGGTCCCAAACACTGCTCAGGGGCCTTCATGAAACTCCCATCCTTGCTCACCCCACAAAATCAGGACACTGCCCTGGTGCATATCATGTCCCCTACACTCAGAAGCACATGGCCCACGGCAGCTGAGACCTAGATCCGTGTCTGTGTCCATAAATGTGTTTTTGATTTTCAAATAACTTGAAACTTAAAAAAAAAAAAAAAAAGCTGCAGGAGCAGAACAAAGTGCTTCCTCATACTCCTCCCCAGAACCACTCAGTGGCAACATTTTTAGACCCTTTTGCCTAAATACTCCCATGTCTATATCCTCATTCCCTTTCATGTAAAGCACTTAGGATGCATTAGCTGCAGCCTGCTTTACTCTGAGCACTTTTGTGCATGCCTCTGAGGAATGAGGATGATGCTAACCCCAGTGTTATCACCCCGATCTGGAAACAGAATGCTAACACTCTACTGTACAATCATTAGGCTTCACATGAACCTCAGAGTGCCCTAGCAGTTTCCTCTCCTGGCACACCCATTCAACCTGGGGCCATACGTCACTGTAAACTGTCACCTTTCATTCAGATCCTTTAATTCAGGGAACGGCCTCAGCCTGTCTTCTTTGGAGGCCTGGCAACTTGGAGGGAGACAGGTCTGTTATCTCGGGTTCAGTGTGGTCTTGCTGGCGAATGTACATTATGAATGTAGGGATAGGTAGAGAAAATTGATGGGTGTGAGGGTGGGCAGTGGGCTGCCAGGCAGTCCTTATGGTGCTTTTGGCTTGTGTGCCGAGGTGGTTTATCCCAAACCACCTGCTACATATGAGGAACTGTCCAGCTATCGGAGATTCTGCACTGAACACAGCAGACAAAATCCTGGCCTCCAGGGAACCGCAGTAGTAGATTCCTACCTAGAGCTTTACCCCAAAGCCATACCCTTCACAGAGGTTGGAGACAGTCACCACTGGAAGAAGCAGGCTCTCAAGTCCGACATCCCTGTTTCAAAACCACACCCGTTTATTCATAAACTGTAAACCCTTGAGACAGTGGCCAGACCATTCTGTAAGTCTATTTGACAATCCCCATAGCTGGTACATGCAAGTGGCCTCAAACACAAGGTTATGCACCATGACTTGACAGGCTTGAAGAGACCCCCAACCTGGCTCCAGTAAGACCTAGCAGACTCCCGCTAAGCCTGCTTGGTCTACTACCTCAAGTGACTTAAGCTCTCCACAGCTCACATGCAGTGGCTGCTCAGAAAGTGAATGCAGTCGGGCGGTGGTGGCGCACGCCTTTAATCCCAGCACTCAGGAGATAGAGGCAGGCAGATTGCTGTGAGTTCGAGGCCAGCCTGGTCTATAGAGTGAGAGTGAGTTTTTTTTTTTTTTTTTTTCTCTTTCTTTTTTTTTCTGGAGCTGAGGACCGAACCCAGGGCTTTGTGCTTGCTAGGCAAGCACTCTACCACTGACCTAGATCCCCAGCCCCTACAGAGCAAGTTTTAGGGCACTCAAGGATACACAGAAAAACCCTGTCTCAAAAAAAAAAAAAAAAAAAGTAAGAAAGAAAAGAAAAAGAAAGGTGAACGCTGGGAAGAGAACTAAGAGCTCCTAAGTATTGTTCCAGGTGTTTCCTCAGATTCACTCTTGGCCTGAGCAGTCCGAGCCGGGAGCCAACTATCTCATTTTATAGCAGAGGAAGCCATGGTAGGACCAGGCACCAACCTGCCCAGGTTCTCTGTATTGTGTGACACTAACTGCCCCTGAGCCATAGGATTCCCAACCCAGTCAGCAGGGGCAGGGGAGAGTCAGTGTGTGCAAACAGGGGAGGGGGCAAGGTCCACCTGGGTGTTGATTCAGCACTAACCCCCAAGCCTCTTGGGAAGGAGTGCTGGCTTGTGGGGGGACTCTCCCCCCACCCCCAAAGAACAGGCAGGAAAAAAAAAGATAGAAAAGATTACATCACTCTGTCTCTGGGCAGAGGCCCTGACAATACTTTTTTTCTTTTTTTTTTTTTTAATAGCTGGCATGTCCCTGAGCACATCTGGAACTCGCTATCTAGTCTCCTGCTGGGACTTTCACAGACACTTGGGGTACCTGGGGACCCAGATATATCCTGCTATCCACCCCTGTCCCTGCCTTACCTGGTGTTTCTGCTGCTCAGAGGCCACACCATCCCACCACAGCCGGAAGAATTCTTGCTCCACAGCGATGAAGCGGCGTTGCCGCCCACGGGTCAGTTCGGCCACCACAGTGGTGTAAACATTGGCTGCATAGGACCGCATGCTTTCCTGAGGAGGCAAACGCCATCACAGAAACTCCAGAGAGGCTGAGGGCTGTGGTAAGCCCAAAGGACCAAAGAGAAGATCCAGAGACCAAGTGTCCCGATTTATAATACCCCCAGTGCACCCAGGCCTAAGGGGTATGGGTAGGGATCACCACTTTCTCTTTACAGCTGGGGAAACTGAGGCAATGGATTGGGGAAAAGCCGTCCTGTCCAAGGTTCTGAACAGAAAGACCCACGAGGTTGCAAGCCCAACCCCAAGCTTCTCAGGGCTGGGTGGTGGTGTGCAGAGGAAGCTGAACTGGCTAGCCCCTGTGTCAGCACCACAGAGGGCCAGCCCACTTCCCAGGAGTCAGCTGACATTCACCTGCTTGGAAGCCAGCCGCACCTTATGCTACTACTCCAGGCTTACTCCCGAAGACTGGTCACCTGTCAACCCACACTTTGGGGACACACTCTCCTGCCCTGACTTTTGTAGGGGCCATCCAGTAAGATGTGACTCCGAGGCAGGAAGTGACCAGCCCAGGGCTGCGGCTCAGACAGCAGGGTCCCAGGGTGGAGGCTGGAGCCCAGGCCACCTCCCGCTTCCCGGCTGGGCCGGGCGCACCCCGCAGAAGGCAGCTAGTGTGCAAGGGTCTCAGGAACGCCCGCCACTTACCTGGACAGTGTAGACCCAGCCCACGTCCATATGGCTGTGGGGCACCACGAAGGCCTGGATGGGGCCGGCCGACCGGGCCGCCGGCGGCCGCAGCAGCAGCAGCAGCTGGCCGAGCAGCGGCAGCCAGCGCAGCGGCCCCATGGCTTGGCGGGCTGGACGCTGCCCCGGCGGCGGGTCCCGGGCGGAGCGGCCCACTTCCGGGTCCGTGGACCGCGGCGCCCCCTGTCGGCGGGAGCGCGCGAGCGCAGCGAGCCGACGGGTGGAGCCCGAGCTTGTCCCGGTGCGGCGCCCCCTGTCGGCTGGAGTGCACGATGCACCTCTCGTCTCCAGCTGGTGGCCTTACAGCCCAAGGCTGGTGCCCCAAGCCTTGGAGACTGCTTTTGTCTCCAGGAAGCCTTCCAGGACAACAATCGCCTGCTTGCAGACCTCTAGCCTCAGGGTGGCTTGATTTGGAACTCCTGAGTCCATTCTAAGGGAGTAAAGCCTTTTTTTTGTTGTTTTTTGTTTTTTTTTTTTTTTGTTTGTTTGTTTGTTTTTTTTTTACAGCTATAGATATAGAGGGGTCAAGGTTGATAGACTGAGAATCAAATCTGGGGTCCTGGGTGGTGAGCTGGCTTTGCTCATCATAAAATAGAATGTGGTGATCGGGGAGGCATGAGTTGCGAGGGAAATGAGATCTAAATGAATGAAGTCCCTGTCTCCCAGGCCATTAGGACTGGTGGCTTCACAGCTAGTAGGAAAGCAGTTCTCTGAGCCACCGCTGTGGTCCCTCTCTGGTGAGCAGGAGGCCCATAGTTTGGGGTTTCCTGGGCAGCGTGAGGCCAGACCTGTGACGCTGGCCTGCTCTGTCTCTTGCCCTTCAGCAAATGCAACCTGAAAACAGGTTGTTCTCTGAGCAAGAACTGATCCCTTTCCATCCTGTCCAAAGGCCGGAGTCCTCTAGATCCCACAATAGGTCAGACTCTCTCCGGCAGATGTGGGTAACCATTTACCAACTTGTGTGGCCACTGCCCCTTCAGGACTCACAGCTGGACTATATTTCCCAGCCTCCTTTGCATGACAAGTGTTGGCCAATGGGATGTGGGCCACCATATGGGCTCTAGGAATGAAACCTGGGTCCTCAGGAAGAGCAGCCAGTGCTGTCAACTGCTGTGACATCTCTTCAGCCCAACCATAGCTTCTTAAATTGTGTGTCATGACCACACACGTGGGGCTGCAAAACTTTGGCTACAGTAAAAAAGTTTCTGCATGTGTAATACCAGACTCAAACCTGTGAAGAATTTGAGGTATTTCTGGCAGTGATCGCTCATGTTGCGCCCACATCGCAAGACCCCCCTGAGCAAGACCATCACAGAGCCGATATATGATGCAAAACACACAGGGGCTTATTGATAACAAGCAAGAGACTCGACACAGTGGTTGGAGGAGGACAGCCTTGAGCTCCCAGAATGAGGGGTTCTTAAAGGGAAAAACCGCAAGCAGGGTGCTACAAGCCTTGGTGTCATATGACTGGATGAGGGGATGTAACCTTTGAATTTACTGGTTGCGGGTACAGTAATCATTTTTAGGCAGGCCTGGACAAGTCCCAGGCTTTGTCCTTGAGCTGCCTTGGAGGCTGGCTGGCCTTGCACGTTCACATTGACCCATGCACGTAGCTCTAAGCTGGTGAGGGGTCCCAGACAGTAAACAACTAGCTGAACCTTGAGCAGTCAGAGTACATGCAGAAAGGGAGCCACTGCAAGGACTATGTCTTTTGCTCACGGCCCTCCCGGAAACTGCCTGCTCAAGTCTCAGGAAACTGAAATTGAGGCCTGGTCCTGAGAGAAGACTGAGCAGCCCGTTATGGTGTCTGCTTCAGGTGATGTTGCCACAGCCTTGGATCTGTTTGTTTGTTTTGTTTTTGTTTTTGTTTTCTGAGAGAGGGTTTCTTTGTAGCTTTTGGAGCCTGTCCTGGACTAGCTCTGTAGCCCAGGCTGGCCTTGAACTCACAGAGATCCACCTGCCTCTGCCTCCCGAGTGCTGGGATTACAGGTGTGCGCCACCACTGCCTGGCTCAGCCTTGGATCTTAACACGCACTTTGCACTGTGCAGGCTGATAGGCCATGCAGCAAACACCGCCTGGAACATCTCAGTTCAGATATGCTATGAATTGCATTGCTTTCACTAAACAGACATTTCTGCTCTCACAGAAACATAATGGTTTCATCTCAAAAAACAATTATTTAATATTTCCCTTTTATCATTTCTCAGCATATAAGTATCAAATTAGCATATGTTTGAATCGTAGTAAGGTAGAATATTGTACTGTATCTTGTTTGTGTGTATGGTGTGTGTGCGTGTCTGTGTGTGCATGTGTGTATACAGCCACGTGGAGGCCAGAGGATGATGCTGAGTATCTTCCTGTACCACTCTCCATCTTGTGTTTTGAGATAGCATCTCTCACTGAACCTGGAGCTCACTAATTGGCCAAGATGGCTGGCCGGTAGCTCCAGGGAGCCTCCTGTCTCTGCCTCCCAGTGTTGGGGTTGCAGATTCTCACCACGGTACCTAGCGTTTACATGGATGCTGGGGATCTGAACTCAGGTCCTCATTACTCATCTCTGGGAGTCCCAACAGACTCACTGGTCCCCTAAACCACTGTCTTTTCTGTGGGTGAAAGCATCCATGAGCCGAAGCGTGGGGTGGATTCTACTTTCAGGATTAGCTCAACAAGTACGGAGGTAAATGCACCTGAGGAATGAGTATGCCTGAGCTGAGGCTGGCTCTTTTCTCTGCTGCTTGTATGACATCAGGGAGTAGTTCTCACTTCCAAGGGCCCCGGAGTGGAGTAAGGACAATAAAGTGCAGTCTCACAGGTTGCTGATGAGTGTCTGCTGTAGTCTGAAAGAGAAATGTCCCCCAAGACTCCTGCCTTTGAACTCTTGGTCCTATCAGTGGCGCTGTTTGGGGTCATTGTGGAACCTTTAGGATGGGGGAGCCTGCTGGAGGGAGTGTATTATTGGGGGAGGACTTTGAGGCTTATAGCCTGACCCCACTTCTCTCTCTCTCTCTCTCTCTCTCTCTCTCTCTCTCTCTCTCTCTCTCTCTCTCCTTCCTGTGGATGACATGTGACCCGCTGGGCCAGCCTCATGCCTCTGCTGCCTTCTCAGCTGTGATGAAGTCTCTCCTGATGGAACTGTCAACCAAGGCAAACCCTTCCTTCCTTAAGTTGCTTTCGTCAGGGAATTTTATTGCAGGGACAGTGAAGTAACCGATATAAGAAAGAGGAAGGAAGAGTGTCCAAAAGTCTCAACAGGCCATTGCTGGCTTCAGGGTGGGCGGCGGTGGTGGTGAGGAGGAGGAGGAGCCAAGGCTGTGATGGATGGGCAGCCTCGAGGAGCTGGAAGATGAGGAGAACCAGCCCCAGAAGACCCCATGGGGATGGCCTGCATGTACCACACCATCACCTGGGACTAGTCCACTGATTTTGGATTTCTGACCCCTAGAACCCTCAGGTAAGGTGTTTCTGCTGTACAGAGCCACTGAATGTGTGCAGATTTGTTACAGTGGCTACCGGAAACACACACAGTGAGAATTAGAGGAAAACGCAAGCAGCCGAGCCCCTGTGCCTTGCACAGTGAGCCTGTGTCATTTGCTCCCTCTCTCTCCCTTCAGCTGTGCTGCTTCTGTCAGAGTATCTATCTTACCACAGTAACAGGGCAAGAAACTCAAGCAGGACCCTGCACAAACGCTCATGCACTCCGGGCTCCCCAAAATGCTTCCAGGCATCAACCAAGTACCCACTTCCCTGGGAACCTTCTGTGTTTCTTCTTTCTTTTTTCTTTCTTTGCTTTTGCTGTTTTTGTTTTTCAAAACAGGGTTTCTCTGTGTAGCCCTGGCTGTCCTGGAATGAACTCTGTGGACCAGGCTGACCTCGAACTCACAGAGATCCACTTGCCTCTGCCTCTCAGGTGCTGGGATTAATGGCACGTGCCACCACCACTTGGCCCTCCATGTTTCTTGACCCTGCCTGGGTCAGGGGTAAACAGGTAAAGAGGGACAAAGCTTACTTTAGGTGCTCATGTGTGGGATGGCTGGGATTGGAATTATAGAGTTTACGGCCTAACCACCAGGCTGTACAGCTTAGAGATGAGGAGAGTTGGAAAAATGGAAGAAGATGTATCTGGTGGAGGGAGGGCCTGGAGAAATCCTGGTCCCTGCAGCCTGTTGCAGGGAGTGAGGATTGCCATGTCTACCCTGGGCAGGGAGCCCATCCAGAGGAGAACTGTGGAGCTGGGCAGTGGGGATGGAGAAGGGGATCCTGGCCGAGGAGATTCCTGGCAGAGGGGTCAGTAGCAGTTTAGGCTCAAGACCTGGGAGTGATGGTATTTGCTGAAGGGAATGGGTTGGGGGTAGCCAGGGTAAAGTTAGTGGAGGAGACAGTGGGAGGTGTGGGTGGAGAGGTCAACGGGACATCTGAGGAGGGCCGCATGTGCCCCTGAGAGGATGGCGGTACCTGAGGGTGCTGACTGGACGTGTGGAATGGCAAATGGGAAAGAGAGCTGATCATAGCTGTGATCCTACATGCCAGCTGGGGGCCACGGGGGCCAGAGAGGACAAAGGCAGGTACTCGGTCTTCCTTTGCCAGCGGGGACAAGGCTTATAGAGGTAGAATGTCTTGTCCAAGCTTACACAGGCAAAGTGTGAAAAGACACTGGAGACCTGGCCTCTACCCCCAAGATCTCAGCTGTGCCCTGTGCTGCAGCAGCAAAGTGATAAGTTGAAAATGAAGTGCCGGGTAGTTAGTGGTGCCCATCTTTTATTGGCACATGATGAGGGTTTGCTTTGTCACTTTTTAAAAATACCCAGCTTTGCAATGTCACCTGAGTGCATGTCTCCCAACATCTGCCTGGGATCTTGTCTTGGGAGACGTTCAAGTTACAGCTGCCAGGCCAGGCCAGCAACAAACCTTCCAAGGCAGTGTCTGCTGCATGCACATCCCAGGTAGGGAAACACATCAGCCTCAAAGCTGGAGGCCACATAGCCTCGTTCCAGTTAGCTGGAGGGCACACAGGGGCCTCCTGTTGTCCCCTTAGATGTCGTGTGACCACATCCACCAACCCACTAGTTTCTGTTATGATTCTAATTTGTACTCTCCCCAAGATTCGAAATGTTGAATCTTAGTTATTGGTTTACATTTAGGCCTATGATCCCTTTTGTACAACTTCCTCTGTGGGATGTGAGAGGTGCAAGTGGCTTTGTGTTTCTCTGCGTGGGTGTGTGAGGGTTTCTGCACCACTGGTTGGAAAGATCAACCTTCTACATATGGAGTGAACCCACAGCAGACACTAAGTCCTCTGCCCCAGGGGGCACCCTGCCTGTTGGAGAGAGCTTCCTTTCAGTGTTGTGGGCGTGTCCCCCAGTCTTCTCCACCTTCTGTAATGTGCAGTCTGAAGGGGTTTTATTACATGGAGGCTCATCCTGTTCTCCTGGCACGAATACCTTGTATAGATGAGGTGAGTGTCCCAAACTGTTCCCTGTGAACACTCAGTGTCTGATGGCCCATCCACTAGCAGCCAGTGCCTCTGGTGGATGAGAACCACGAGCTATTGTTGCTTATTAGAGTGTCAACAGTGCTGTAGTTATGTACAAAGAGCCATGTGTGTAGAGATGCTTGCTGAAGTGTGTGTGTGGGGACTTGACATGAGCAGGAGGGGGATGGGACAGGTGAAGCAAATGTGGCAGGGTCACCTTAGTGGTCGGAGTGGCGGTGTGCTTGAAGAATGTCATAGTTGTGCTTCTGTTGCTGTGGTAAAAAATACCAGACACAGGGACTGGAGAGATGGCTCAGCAGTTAAAAGCACTTGGCTGCTCTTCCAGAGGACCTGAGTTCAATTCCCAGCACCCACATGGCAGCTCACACCTGTCTGTAACTCCAGTTCTAGAGGATCCAACACCCTCACACAAACATACACACAGATAAAACACCAATGCTCATAAAATAAAAATAAATAATACCCAACACAAAGTCACTTAGGGAAAGTGGGTTTTGTCAATCACTGCAACAGGAGCTTGAGACAGCTGGTTACCTGACACCCACAGTCAAGGGCAGAGAGAGGATGCATGCATGCATGCATGCATGCTTGCTTGCTTGTGCTCTGTTGCATTTTTCTACTCTTTTTTTTTTTCCAGAGCTGAGGACCGAACCCAACTCTACCACTGAGCTAAATCCCCAACTCCTTATTTTTTAACTCTTACACATTTCAGGGTCCCCTGACTAGGGAATAGTGCCATCCATAGTGGATCTTCCATCTCAATTAATTTAACTAAGACAATCTCTGCAGAGCAACTCAAGGAAGACAGTCCCTCACTGGGACTCTTTCCAGGTGATTCTAGGTTGCGTGGAGCCAACAATTAAAAGCTGACCATCATAAAGGACCAATGGTGTAAAGCCAAGTCTGGTTTGTACAAGCCCCTCACCACCAGCATCTCTGATAAATGTGAGCCTTTGGGTGCTTTGCCTCTGTGCTCGTGCCTAGCACCATTTCCTGTTCCTCTTTCCCCACCTCAGTTCTCTTTCCCTCTCTCCTTCCTACCTTTAGCCTGTTCTCAGTTTTTTAACAGCCTCATGTTACGTCCTGTTCTTCCCTATGTCTGTCACCAGAGGGCGCTGTGACTTAGACGGCCGCTGTTCTTGGTGCTGAAATCCTGATCAGGCATGGAAAGCCTTACAGGTCCATGAGCATCTTGAGGCCTTCATTCTTATTTTTTCCCCACCCTTTGAAAACACATCATCGTAGATTATCAAGTATCTGTGGCCCCTGACTTTCGCACTACTGAGGTTAGAGGGGCAGTGAAATGTTTTGTGACAGGTGCACACCTTGGGATCTTGACTGGAACTGGCCCTCACCAGCTGGGTGGCTCTAGACTAGTTACAGTACCACTCCGATCCTTGATCTTATAACTTGCAAGGTGGAGTTGACTGCCTTATGTTTTAATTTTATTATTTTAGTTACATGCATGTGTGTGTGTCTGTGTGCAGGTATGTGCATCTGAGTGCCGTGCCCTTGGAGACCATAGGAGTTGGATCTCCCTGGAGATGGAGTTCCAGGTGGTTGCAAGATGACTGGGTGCTGCAGAAGTGAACTCTGATCTTCTGGAAGATCAGTTTGTGCTCTTAGTCTCTGAGCCATTTCTCCAGCTCCTAGGATAACCACTTTAAAGTAATTCTTATGAACCTCATTGAGGTCGTGTGGGGTGGGGTAATCTCCCAGTGCAGTCATTCATGCCTCTGTGACCATACCTGGTGCTTTCTGAGCATGTCCTTTATATCAAGAGTCTTCCAGGGATAGCCTGCCATGTGTGAAGTCAGGAGAGGTGATGCCTGCCAACCCAACCTCATCTGTGACCGTCCATTGACTGTGAGTGAAGTGGGACCATTCTCTTGACCCGTGTTCCCTGCTTCTGCATGGATGGACCTTGCAGGGTTTGCATGCGTGGGGCTGCACACTTCTGAGTTCCGTGGCCATGTACTTATTTGATGCTAAGTCAGCAACAGCTGCTGTTATCTTCCCCAGGGCCCTTACTGTTTAGCTACCAATTGAGTCTGTGCTGCCTGGGGAGGCTCATGCCTCTCTGCACCTCTTCGGTCTCCTCAGAAAAGTCCTACTATGGGGTTCTACATCAGTCAGTGGTGGATGTATGGCCAGTCATTTTGATTTTATTACTATACCTTGTTGGAATCCATATGGTGATTTCCAGATGGAAGCACATCTGGGCTCATTGTGTTCAGTTTCCAGTGGAAGGAACTGAGGCTCTAAGGAATGAGCCAACTGTCACAGTGGACTCAGCTGGTAACCAACTGAAAGCTCAGTCTACACATGCAAAGCCAGGAGCATGAGGTGCAGAGCCAGGGCTGGAATCAATGCGTGAGCATTCATGGGGGGGTGAGATCCAGGTTCCCCGCCCCACCCACACCCTGCTCTCCACCCACAGCCTCTTCTATGGACCCCTGCTCTCTGCTTGAGCCTCATGCTATCATAAAAAGATGGGACAATGTCAAAGAATCCTTCCTGGCTTTATTAAGGTTTGGCACAGTGATTTTTCTTTTTCTTTCTTTTTAAAAAATGCATTTATTTTTGTGTTGTGTGCATTCGTGTTTTGCCTGCATGTATGTCCGTCCATGTGAGGGTGTTGGATCCCCTGGAACTGAAGTTGCAGATAGTTGTGAGCTGCCATGTGGATGCTGGAAATTGAACCTGGGGCCTCTGGAAGAGCAGTCAGTGCTCTTAACTGTTGAGCCATCTCTTCTGCCCCTGTACAGTGATTTTCCTTAATTGCATTTACATAGTCGTGTATTGTCTGTGTGTGCCTGTGTACACACCACAGCGTGCATGTGCACATCAGCAGTCTGTCCTCTTGTACCATGCAAGTTCCAGGAACTAAATCCAGGCCATCAGGCTTAGTAGCAAACACCTTTACCCACTGAGCCATTTTACTAGCTCTGGACAGTAATTTAAAAAATATTCTTATTAGTTCTTTGAGAATTTCATATCATGAATTTTGATCATATTTACCTCCCCCAATTCCTCCCAGGACGTTCTTTCAACCCTCACTTCCCTACCCATCCAACATTGAACAAGCTCAAGTCAGTCAAAAATCCCCGCATGGAGAGTGGGTAGGAAGATGGGCATGAAATCCCATCACTAGCTGAGGAGTTACTGGCATTTGACAGTTGCTGGGAGAAGGAGAGTCAGTTTTCTTTAATGACATGACTCCAAGTAGGTTGAGCAAGTGCCCAGGGCAGGCTCTGCTCCCAAGCAAAGTTGGACAACACAAACTGGACTTGATGGGGAAAAGAAGAAATTGGACAGTTGGACAGTTGTCTGGCCTCTCCTGGGCTGAGCATCTGGAGGGCTTGCCTGTCTGCACACATCTTTAAAGCACTTTGCAAAAGGAGGTGAGTGTTTAGCCCAAGTCAGGGGTCCCATCTCTAGGCAGATGGTACTGGGCCAGGGGGAGCATCTGAGTGAGCCCAAGGTGGCAACCAAGTGAGCAGCATTCCTCCACAGTTATTGCTTCAAACTCCTGCCATGAATCTCTGCCTTTGTTTCCCTTGATGGTGAACTATGACCTGTCAGCCAAATAAGCCCTTTCCTATCCAAGCTGTGCCCCCGCCCCAGTGTTTTATCATAGCAACAGAAAGTGAACGAGGACAGGCAGCATGTGCCTGGCAGTAATTTCCTAACGCTGAAGTCTGGGGTGCTACCCACACCTGGAGTGACAGAGAGATGGTGGTAGGTGGGGCTGGGAGCCGGCCTGGGCTGGGTCCCATGCATGGCAGGCATAAAGGCCCGACTTTGAGATGCAGCCAGCTCATCTACAAGTAAGGTAGCCATCTCCACCCGGCAGGGGTGCTGACGGATGGAAGAGGCACAGTAGGGATTTGTGGTGTGCTCAGCTTTCTGACAAGATGGCCTTGTAATTATCCTCCTCACAGACCACAGGATCAAGAGGTACTCCCAGGGTCTTGGGTCCCTTGGGGTGGGATTCTGTGGGAGGTGTTGGGACCATGAGGCAACTGGGAACACACTAGGTAGTCCTAAGATTACCTGCTAGAAAAAGGTCCCCAGCACTGATATAGCATGGATTGTGTCCTCCAAAGGTATGCTGTCACAGTCCTTGATCCCCAGACCTCAGAGTTTTGAACCAGTTTTGAAGTAAGTCACTGAAGGTTTGATTAGTAAAGATGAGGTCATGAGAGTGAGCCAGGACTGAGGACCTCAGGAAGAGAGACACCAGAGAAGGCCACACGACCACAGAATTAGACAGCTGTGCTGTGGCTACAAGCCAGAGAGTGCCAAGGATTGCTCTCACATGCCAGGAAGGCCCAGGGCAAGGCAGTACAATTCCTGCAGGTGCTAGAGAGATGTGGTCAAGGTCATACCTTGTTTCCCAATATACAGACATGGTCACAAGCACCTGATGTTCTGTGACGTGTGGCAGGCTTGGTAAGTGTTAGTTGAGTAGGGGTCCCAGCTGGCTTTTCTGGCAGATTCCACTCTGTTTCCCACACATTGCAGGCCCCCCTGTGAGTTCCCTAGCAGCACTGACTTAAACTCATAGCCAGTGATCGGAGGTGAGTTCTGCTGTGATTCTCAGGTGATGCTTGAGGAAACCAATGGGAGGAGCCAGGTTTCTTGCCCCAAGTCACACCAAATTGTTCAGCTGAGATCATATCCACCCCAGCTCAGAATGTGGAGTCTTTGCAGCTCAGCAATGCAGCCCCCTCCCCAGCCTGGTGTCCCACACATGATAGGCACCCGATAGATGCTGGCCACCAATACTTGTCTGTTGCTCTCCCAGTGGGCCTGAGAAGGTTCTGGATCTTATGAGAGTCCTAGTGTTTGCATTCACAAGTCATCTTCCAGGTTAAGATTTATAGAAATGAACAGGACTCACTGGACATTGCCTTTACATTTAAAATTGTTGCTTCCTTCAAGAGGTGTCCTCAAGAAGCACCATCTACATGGCACCCTGCTGTGGTCGAACAGTGTGCCCCCAAATGGTATGGTGGGTCCTTACTCCTAATCCCACAAATGAGTCATAATTTAGACATAGGACCTTTGTAGACATAGTCAGTTATTCCCAGCCTTCATTTTACTTCTTGAGACATGGTCTCACTATATTGTCCAGGCCAGCCTTGAACTTTCATCCTGCCTCAGGGTCACCAGGATGGCTGGTAAACACTTCTATTTTCTTTTGTTTATTTTGTTATTATTAATTTATGTGTACATGTGTGTTTGTCCATATATGTGCATGTATCTAAGATTAGGGCCATCCTCCGAATCTGGAGTTACAAGCAGTTGTAAGCTGCCTGATGTGGGTGCTGGGAATTGAACTCGGGTCCACTGCAGGAACAATACACGTTCTTAACCACTGAGCAATCTCTCCAGCCCCATTTTCTTTTGTAAAGATTTACTTGTATCTTTTTTTTATGTGTCTGTGTGTCATGGGAATATATGTATGCAGTACCTACAGAAGTCAGAAGAGGACATCAGAGCCCTTGGAACTGGGATTAGATGCACGTGGCTGTGAGCTGCCTGGTGTGGGTGCTGGGAACCGAACTCCAGTATTCCGCAAGAACAGCAAGTGCTCTTAACTGCTGAGCCATCTCTCCAGCCTGTGCTAAATACTTCTTTAATTGAATAGAATACTGAAACTTCCAGTTGGTTCATTCAGCAAATGAAATTAAATCTCTCTTACAAACATAGGTTCAGAGATCGAAAAAGATTATTATCAGGGTATTTTCCACCTGGTACTTAGATAAATAGGACAAGAATAATCCAATCATAACAGGCTTTCTATTTCCTAAAAAGACAAAAAAAAGTGTGAAAAGGAGGAAAATGAGGTTTTCCTTACATAAAGTGAATCTGGGGCTCGTTCATGTGGCTGCTTTTGTATTTCCCAGCTGCCTAGTCTAAGAGGCCTGGTTTCTACACCCCATCTGTATTTGAATATTTTTAGCATGCTTCAGAACTAGTGTTGATTTAATTTACTCTCACCAGGGATTTGTGGAATATTTTCCTGAGTTGTTTTGAACAAAGACAATGCATTCCAGTGGCTAGTGGGTAGTAACTTCAGGGAGGGACTTCCTATGTGGGACGCCCTCCCCCCCCCCATCAAAGTAGGGAGAAGGTGGTTTGGGATACCCTCCTGGCCTGCCTGCCTGTCTGGGCACCCACTCCAGGCTGCCTCGGGGCTGCTCTGAACACCTGTTGTTGGAGGCTGCATCACTAACAGGATGGAGCTGAAAACCCTGGTGTGGTAGCATTCTCTGATAAGTGGGTTCTGTCTGCTCCACCCTCAAGTCTGACTTCTCTTTCATGTTCACCCACCTGGATATCCCCTCCGGCCCTCAGGAAAGAAGTACCCAACCTGGTCTAGCTGCTCCACTCAGCTTCTCTGTAGAGGCCAGTAACCGGGCTCCCTATGGTTATACTAGACTCATCATGTCCCAAGGAGGAGGGGCTGTTGCTCACTCCCTGCCCCCTTTTTCAGGCTTCAGGCTTGTGATGTCTAGTTTTTCATTGTTCAACTTGCCACAGCTTAGAATCAACTGGGAAGAGAGTCTAAATGAATTGTCTGCGTCGGGTCGGCTTTTGGGCATGAGTGTGAGGGACTGTCTTTATGGTAATTGATATGGGAAGACCCAGCCCACCGTGGGCGGCACCATTCTCTAGGCTTGGTGTTGTAGACTGTGTAAGAGAGGAGGAATCTGGCTGAGCACAAGCAAACAAGACAGTACCTGTGGGTTCGTTTCTCTCTGCTCTTGACGGTGGGTGGGATGTGACTAGCTGTTTGAAGCTCCTGCCTTGCATTCTGCCCAACAATGAGCTGTAACTGGTAACTGTGAGCTAAGGAAGCCCTTCTTCCCCTCACTTGCTTTTTGTCACAGTGTAGAACAGCCACAGACACAAAACTAGCACAAGTTCCCCTGGACCCCACTAGCCAGGGGCTAGAGACCACATTACCTCTGCTGAGGCATAACAATGGCTCTTCACAGGTAAAACCACACCTTGGTGCTGCTCCTGGGACAGACTCCTGGCCACTCACTGTCCTTCACAGCTGGTATAGTGGACTGAATGAGAATGGCCTCCATTGGCTCATATATACCTCTCAGTGGGCAGAATGTTCGGGAAGGATTAGGAGGTGTGGCCTTGTTGGAGGAGGTGTGTCACTAGGGGTGGGCTTTGAGGTTTCAAAAGATCATGCCAGGCCTAGTCTCTCTCTCTCTCTCTCTCTCTCTCTCTCTCTCTCTCTCTCTCTCTCTCTGTGTGTGTCTGTCTGTCTGTCTGTCTGTCTGTCTCTCTCTCTCTCTCTCTCTCTGTCTGTCTCTCTCTCTCTCTCTCTCTCTGTCCCTGTCTTTCTGACTTTATTTCTCTCTGCCTCCTGCTTGAGGATCAGATGTAAGCTCTCAGCTACTGCTCCAGTACTGTACCTACCTGCTGCCATGCTCCCCACCACGATGGTCATGGACTCACCCTCTGAAACTCTAGGCAAGCCCCCAATGAAATGCTTCCATTTATAAAGTGCCTTGATCATGGTATCTCTTCACAGCAATAGACATACAATACAAAATAACAAGGCAGCAATACACAGCAGTAACTATGACAGCTGGTATCTTCTCACCACGGTCCACCACGGTCTCGAACAACGGGGTGCCTGGGGTCCTCAATGAGGAAGCTGCTCGATTTAGGTCTGCACCTGTGATTGCAGTGCTCCTTCTACTACAGGGAAAAATATTCACTGTGTCCATTTCCTAGACCCATCCTCCTGGCATTCCTGACTCTGAATTTCTCTGTTCATTAGCAGATTTCTGGTCCACTTTGTACCTGGCCCTGTGCTGAGCTCTGGAGCCCCAAACGCCCAACTTTCTAGCCACTCTCCCCAGGGAGCCACATCAGTCATGGCTTCGATGATTCATGATGAGACCTAGGCCCCATGTGTCCTCCACTCTAGAGCCCAACATCTCCCAAGGTTCAGGGTGCATCAGGGGACCAATGGAGTGAGACAGTGGGTGACCCTTCAGTGTCCTGTACCACCTGGGCCTTGACTTCCCCACTCAAAAGTAGACCAATGGGCACGTTTCCTCCTGGGGATGTGTGCGTCGTCTTGTCTCCTCCACTGTGGATCTGTACTACATAGACCAGTGCCAGCAACATCTGGGAAGGGACACATGACTGAGTGTTGCAGAGTTAGTGGCTGGAGCATACATGTGCCCTAAGTGCTTAAGGGGGGTAGATCTTGGTTCCTAAGCCAAACTTGAGGACAGGATTGGACCACTTTGAGGGGCTTTGTAAGTATTTGCAGAGGGAAAGACCGGTGTCTAGCTTCACCTTCACTCTGTCAGGCTGGTGTCCCTTGTACAGATGGGGTTCATGAGCTTGGGGAGTGCATTCTGTCCAGCCACCCTGTTACTTTCAGAGATGCTCCCAGGCCCCATGGTAATTATTTCCTCTGTTCCTAGGACCAGCCAATTACATTTTATGGCAGCCCCTGGGCAGACAAGCCTAGCATTCTGGGCCTGGTGCAAGGGAGGTGCAGAGTCTGAGCGTTTGTCAGAAAATAGCATCCGGATCGCTGAATAATTTATAGCTCACTATCCCAGTTTAAAAAAGCCTCCTTCGCAATGATTATTCCTCCTCCAGAGTTGCATAGACACGTCCTGCTCATCTGGAAGGCAGTGGGGAACAGCGCCACCATCTTCCCTACTGACGTCTGCCCCCAACACGCAAGGATGTGCGAGTGTGCCTGTGGTTGACTGTTGTTAATGTGACCGTTCTGCCAGCATCAGCTTTTGTCATCATTAAACCAGCTCCCCCGGGGCCCTGCAGAATTAGAGATGATCTCCTAAATTAGAGCAATTTATCCTGTGTCTGGGATTTCCAAGCTTTCCTCCTGGGGTGTCCGGAGAATGTGTGCCATGCAGGGCCCTTAGGCTATTTGTCACTGGTGGCTGGGCGCAGAGGCTTCCAGCACTCAGCTTAAACACACCTTGTCTTAGTTGGAGTGTCTATTGCTGTGATAAAACCCCACAACCAAGAGCAACTGTTGGCTGGGAAAGAGTTTAATTTGCTCACAGCTCCATATCATAGTCCATCATCGAAGGAAGTCAGGGCAGGACTCAAAAATGGCAGAAACTTGGCAGCAGGAGCTGATGCAGAGGCAATGGAGGTGTGATGCTGACTGACTTGCTCAGCCTGCTTTCTTATAGCATCTGGGACCACCATCCATTTATAGCAGGTGGCACCACCCATAGTGAGCTGGGCCCTTCCCCGGCTTGCACACAGGCTTAATCCAGTGGGGGCATTGTCTCTGTTGAGGTTCCCTCTTCCAAACTGACAGGGGCTTGTGTCAAGCTGACATAAATCTAGCCAGCACACACTTCCCTCCTTCCTGGTCACGTCTGTGACAGCAGCCTCTAGGAAGATGATTGGGGTCCCTTCTGGGGTACCGGGGGTCAAGTGGGGTCCTACGGGGACAGGGTCCCTCGCAAATGATGCTGTTTAAGCCCACAGCCCTGGACAGATGAGGTGGACAGGTCCAGGTGACCCCTGTCTTCCCTCTGTCCTCAAGAGGACTCTCTGTAAGCCACCTTATCAGCCCAGCATCTGTTCCTCCAGCATTTACAGTTCTAGGTTGGAGATGCGGTGAAGAGATCCATGAGTTTCCTCCTCGGAAGCTCACATGCAGTGGGAGGAGAGGCAGCTTCCTGTGTGTCATGCCTGGGAGTACCATGAAGGAGGAGGCAGGGGGTGGCTCATACTTGACGTGGGGATTACAGTGATGGAGAACATTCAGGTATCCAGGCGTGGTGGGGCCTTCAAGGGACAGCTTTCAGGTTGCACAAAGGAGCAGTGCCTAGAAACTGAGTGAGGCGCTATTTTGAGGGTGTCTAAGTGTGGTTCCAGAGCAGAGCCGAGGATGCATGAGTTGGCAGATTGACTGGAAAGATCTGTGCCCATCTGGGCAGGTGCCGCCTCATGCCCCAGGGAACCCATTGGGGATAAAGTCAGCACACAGCAAATGGGGAGGAGATTCCCATGCAGAAGACTCGGGCTGTGGCTGGGCTGGTCGTGTTGGGATCCTGAGGACTGATTGAAGGACGATAGAAAGGATAAGGAAGGGGCATGAGGCTGGGTATGTTGTGTATTTTGTGTGTCAACTTGACGCAAGCTGAAGCCATCTGAAAGGAGGGAGCCTCAATTGAGAAAATGCTTCCTGGTGACCAAGAACCAGAGACTAGATAGCCAAGGGACCTAGGGTAACATAAAATACTCTGGTCTTGATAAAATGGCTCCTAATGATATTCTGCTATACTCTCAGATCAAGGCCTTGTTCAACCATCAATAAAGAAGCTTCTTCCCCCCGCCCCCTGTGGCCGGGCGGTGGTGGCGTACGCCTTTAATCCCAGCACTCAGGAGGCAGAGCCGGGCGAATCTCTGTGAGTTCGAGGCCAGCCTGGTCTACAGAGTGAGTTCCAGGAAAGGCGCAAAGCTACACAGAGAAACCCTGACTTGGAAAACCAAAAAAAAAAAAGAAGAAGAAGAAGAAGCTTCCCCCTACAACAGACAGGAGCAAATACAGAGCCCCACAACCAGACCATACACAGAGAGTGAGACCTTGGAAGACTCAGTCCTAAATGGGATGTCTCCATCAGATCCCTCCCCTCAGAGCTCAGGGAAGATCACAGAAGAGGAGAAAGAGGAGGCAGAAAGAGTGTAAGGGCCAGAGGGGATGGAGGACACCAGGAAAACAAGGCCCTCTGCATCAGTATAAGCAAAGCTCCTGTGAACTCACAGAGACCGAAGCAGCATGCCCAGGGCTGCACCTGGCTGCACCTGGTCCTCTGAGTGTATATTATAGCTCCCAGTGTAGTGTTTTTATGTTTCCTGAACCAATGGGTCTCTGATTCTTGTGCCTTTTCATGGGCTCTTTTCCTTCAGCTGGTTTGACTTGTCCAACTTTAATTGTGATAGGTTTTTTTTTTTGTTTTATCTTGTATTATTATCTCTTAGAAGCCTATTCATTTCTAATAAGAGACTGAAAGGGAGTGGATTGGGTGGGGAGGGAGGTGGGGAGGAACTGGGAGGAGTAGAGGGAGGGGGAACTGTAATCACGATATTATGTGAGAAAAGAACGTATTTTCAACAAAAGGAAAAAGTACTAACAATTAAAAAGAGAGAGAGAGGAAATAGTGATTTGGGTCAACAGCATGTGCTGGCTAGTTTCATGCCTCAACTCAGAAAACGCCTCCATAAGACGGGGCTGTGGGCAAGCCTGTAGGGCATTTTCTTAATTAGTGATTAATGGGGCTGAGCCCAGCCCATTGTGGGTGGTGCCATCCCTGGGCTGATGGTCCTGAGCTCTACAAGAAAGCAGCCTGAGTAAGCCAATGGGTTCTATAAGAAAGCAGGCGGAGCAATCCAAGGAGAGCAAGCCAGCAGCACCCCTCCATGGCCTCTGTAGCTCCTGTCTCCAGGTTCCTTCTCCATTTGAGTTCCTGTCCTGACCTCCTTCAGCGATGAACAGTGACGTGGAAGTATAAGCTGAAATAAACCCTCTCCTCCCCAACTTGCATTTGGTCATGGTGTTTCATCACGGCTATAGTAACCCTGACTAGGACCTTGGGGAAGCTTAAGTGGGCTTCATATCTACCTCATTCTTTTTTAGGCCAGGTCTTTCAGAGGACCTGCCCACGGCTGAGTTCATCCACTCTCCATGCATCAAGGCTGGTTTTCGTTCAGCCAGGTATTCAGGCCATGGAACCTGAGTGCTGGCCTGAGAGGATAAGGGGGGCATGGTTGCTGGGGTTCCCCCGGATGGCTGGAAAGCCTGAAAACAAGAGTAGCCTCTTGGTACCTCCCTCCCCTTCCCCGTCCTCCTGAGCCACTACTTCCGGCTGCCGTCCCGTTAGCTGCTTTGCAGAGTCCACTTCGTTCTGTGTTGTCCATCCAACTGGTTTGTGTTTCCCAAGCTACATGGTGGAGGGGGGAGGGGAGGGCTGAGGGAGAGAGAGGGGTGGTAGTGTGGCACACCTGTTTCACCAGTTGTATTCCTAATATGGCTATGGCAAGGTTCCTCCTAGGATGGCGAGGTGGCAGCGGTGATGGCGGAAAGTTCAGGGAAGCATTTTTCCTATTGGTGACCATTGGAGTCACCGTGTTCCAGGAAGGCCCTCAACCCCTGGGCCCGCAGGTGTGTGCTGCACCTAGGAATGCAGGACCCGTTTGGGGTGGTTCAGCGTGTACCTGCAGCCCTGTCACAGACTGGGCACAATTTCCAGGACATTCTGTCACTTATGCACAGAGCATGACTTTGTGTCCTCACTTGTAGGCCTTTCCCACAACCCCTGCCACAGTCAGCGCTAGTGTTTGGTCATGGCTGCCCTCTCCGTTCCCTGAGCTCTGTGAAGCAGAATTCTGTGTCCGTGTTCTCTAATGACTGCCTTTTTTCCCCCTCTCAGTTACATGTCACTGCAGGTAGTGGCTATGTGGCACTTTACGCTTGTGCACTGTCTCTTTAGTGACCGCCCCGGCATGGGCCCACCCTCTCCTGATGGGCTTCTGGGTGGTGGCCTGCCCTTTGTATTTAGGAGGATGCCCTGAGGCAATCATCACATCTCTCAAACTGGGGGGCCTGGGGCTGACTCTACAGGAACTGGAGAAAACTTGCTGGGTTTGGGGTGGCATGCCAACTTTATTGTGTCTTGACAACTACAATGTCCCACAGGCCGTTGGGCTGTCACCAGTCACATGTGAATGTGCCCTGGAGACTCGCCAGCCCACTTTGCTGGGGGAAAAGGAACTCATATTTTGTTTATTTTTTAGTGCCGAGGATTGATCCTGGGGCTAAACACACCCTCTACCAGTGAGCTTCAGCCCCAGCCCTGGCTCTTTAGCCCTTACAGGTCTGGGCATGCAGATAATCTCCCCTGGGACTCTAATTTCCATTTCTTGGCAGCCTTCCCCTCCGTTTCTAGGTATTTCTCTCTGACTCCATGGGCAGCGCTATGCTCTAGTTCCCGCAAATGTTTTAGTTGATTCCTTGGGTTTCTTACTGGACACCAGAATCCCTCACATATTTTTCAGTCTATCAGCTGCTCATGTTGTGGGTGGTGAAAGGGTTCTTCCTGTTCCGGGCTGGTCTTTGCACCTGTTTGTGGAGATTTTGTTAGAGCCAAAAGCAATTTTCTTCGGCCATTTGTGCTTTGGGCTTGTATGCAAAGACCTGTTCTACCCTAGGGTCATGGTGGTAGTTTCCTGTAATGTCTTCCAAAAGCTGTCTGCTCTTTAATTTATCCATAATTGTGGGGGGGGGGCTTAAGACAGGGTAAGACTTTCCTTCCAAAGAGAAAGCAACATTCCATCATCATCTACTGAGTGCCTCCTTCAACCTTGAGGATGCTTCCAAAGAGGATTGATTGAAGAGATAGCCTGCAGGCCCCCCCCTTCCCATGGGCTGGGGTCCAAGGGCAGAGAGCTGAGTGCCAGCATTCATTTCTCTCTGCTTCCTGACTGTGACACAGTGTGACCAGCCACTTTCTGCTCCTGTTCCCATGGCGATTCAGCCATGATGGACTGTGCCCTCAAACTGAGCCAAAGGAAAGCCGTCTTCCTGTTAGCTGCTTTTGACCGGTATTTTGTCACTGCAGGGAGAGAAGTGGCTAATGCTGTCCCCCTTCCAAGCCACTTGGTTTGGGGGCTCAGCCTGTGTCCCAGCCCCTCACTAGCCAGTGTGGCATTTGAGATGCTGAGGCCAGCTTACTGTCGCCAAGGTGGGCTCAGGATCGGCAGACGTGTGAATGGCAGGGACGGGGTGGGCATGGGCTCTGGCATGAGTACTCAGAGCTGTGAGGTGCCTTTGCCGGGTGCTGTGGCTGTGCTGGGCAGGGCAGGCTAAGCAGGCAGTGGGTAAGGGGCAGGGAGAGGGACATGGATGGCACTCTGGCCCACTTCCCTAGCCACCACCACAGTGGAACCAAGTATGGGGCCTGTTTCCTTCCTCTATTGCCCATTTCCATCTTCTGTACCCAGAATCCCCACCCACCTGCCCATTTCCAGCAGGAGCCTGCCTGTCCACCCCGCCCCTGTACATGGCCTTGCCTCCTGCAGCCCCAGGTACCCTACTTGTGCTTCTGAGCACCTTGGGAGCTCACCAGCCATGGCACAGGCTGCTGGCTGCTCAGGCAAGGACTGAGCTTGTTTGGTTCCCTGTAGCTGGGGCTTCTGGCACTGAGCCTGGTCGACATGGTCCCTACTTAGGGGACTGGTATTGTTTTTGTCCTCAAGAGGGATCCAAGCACTCGAGGTCAGGACTCTGAGGGGTCCTGGGTATGAGAAGTGTTCTAGACTGTTAACCAACAGAAGGATTGCAGGAGTGCTTGAGTGAATGGGTCCGTGTGAGGGATTCCTGGATACTCACACCTGTACGATGGACCTGTGGTAAGGAAACAGCATCCCCCGTGTGCCCACACAGTTGCAGGGCAAAGCTGGGCCAGGAGTAGAGCAAAACTAGAGGCCTCCTCCAGTTTGCATAGGAGGCTCCTCTCCATTCCATGGCAGAGAGCTTGCCTTGTCCCATCCCTGGGTGTTGGGCAGAATGCCAGGAAAACACAAAAGACTCTTGGTGGAAAGTTTCAGCTGACCAGGGATGGTTTGGGAAGGCACCTACCAGGAGCTCTGTGAACCCAGGAGGCTGAGAGCTGGGTGCAGCCAAACTGTGGGGCAGATGACACATTTGGATTTTAAAAAGCCAAAGCATCTAACAGCCAGGCAGGGTTGCCTGCACATTCCAGCATGTTCTGTTGATTTATGGCTGTTGCTAAGCAACAGAGTACACCGAGGTGGGTGTGATTTTAAAGCTATGGCTCCTGACCAAAGAGAAAATCATTAATGGGGGGTGGGAATAGGGGTGGGGGTGGGTGGAGGGGTGAGGGTGGGGGGGGGGGTGGGGGTGTGGGAGTGCTCAGTGAAGCCTAGAGCTGTTCAGATGTCAGAAGCAGTTGGAATGGAGACAGTGTCTGCCCCTCCCATCCTCCAAGCCTTCAAGGGCAAGTTCAACTCCAGGTAACTCAGAGCTAGCCCAGTGTTGGATGTATCTTCTATTTTGCAGTGAATCCTTCTAACACGTGTCACGTTTCTGATGTCACTCCCCAGTGTACTGACTGCAGCGTGTCCCTTTGATTGTCAGATTGGTGACCGCTTTGTCCTCACTCACAGCTCCCATGCCACAGCTGGATTCCCAGGCAAGACGGGTGCTGATATTAAGGGACTAGCTTAGGGACAATGACGAAACATATGGAAGTCACATACCCAACATGAAGCTGGCATTCAGGTTTGGGGGTGGAGGGAGGGTCAGACAAAGGCAGGGGTCCTCAACCTTCCTAATGCTGTGACCCTTTAATACGTTCCTCATCTTGTGGTGACTGCCACCCAACTGTAAAATTATTTTCATCGCTACTTCATAACTGTGATTTTTGCTACCGTTATGAATTGTAATGTAAATATCTGATATGCAGGATATCCGATGTATAACTCCAGAGGGTCGTGAGAACCACCGCAATAAGGCGTGGCTAAGACTAAAGACTGAATGGAATCTTATGTTTGTTTCCTTGTGGAGCTAGGGCCTCATACGTGCTAGGCAAGCATTCCATATGGAGCCATACCCCCACCTTCTTCTGTTGTTAAGAAGAGATTAACACTGAGTGGGAAAGCATGGTTAGCCTCACTGAGGTGACATCTGAGGATATCTTTGAGAGACAGAGCCTTGAAGAGACTTAAGAAATAGTGATGGGGTGGGGTGGGGTGAGGATAGGGTGGAGGCATCAGGTACAAAGGTCTGAGGCAGGGCATGCATGCTGTGCTGAAAGAATGATGGGGGGGCAGTGTGGCAGGAGCGGGAGGGTCCTATAGGGTCCCCAAGCCACTGAAGATCATTGTCACCTTGACAGGTCAGAACTGCAGTTTTCCTAAGTCTAGTCCCCTGGGGCTGGAGAAACAGCTCACTGGCCTCAATGTACAATTTCCAGTAGCACATGGAGGCTCACACCATCTGTACCTCCAGTTCCAGGGGATCCAATATCCTCTACTGGCCTCCACAGGCACTGTATGCATGTGGTGCACAGATGTGCATGCAGGTAAAACATCCATACATGTGAAATAAAAATAAATAAGCCCCAAAGTCTGTAGTGGATAGTCATCCCAGTATTGGCCTGGAAGTTCCAACCCCCATTGAGGCTTCGGTAATGGTCACGCACATAAGGCGGGGCGGAGGAGGAAGCGGAAGACCCAAGATAGAGGGGAGGGCTCTCTCTCTTGGTTCTGGGACGCTGGACACAGGAGGTAGACTGAGCAGAGTTCTCCAGAGAACACCGCCAGACTGCACCATACCTTTGCCAGACCCTACATTTGTAAGTTACCCCACAAAATAAACCTCCTTTTTAACTACGTGGAGTGGCCTTAATAATTTCACCAATATCTGGCACCCAACGTGGGGCACGAACCCATGACCCTGAGATTAAGAGTCTCATGCTCTACCAACTGAAGGCTGAGGAGACACTGCCAGCCCGCCGCCATGACAAGCAACATGTAAAGACACGGGTAAGCCACAAGCCACGTGGCAAAGTATAGATTAATAGAAATGGGCTAAATATAAGAGTAAGAGCTAGACAATGGTAGGCCTGAGCTAATGACCAAACAGTTTAAATAATATGAATGTCTGTGTGTTTATTTTATAAATGGGTTGTTGGACTAACAGGGCTTGGCAGGGCCTGGAGAGAAGCTCTCCAACTACAAAAGTCCAGTCCCACAGCTGGAATCCAGGCCCTGCGGCAGAGGCCCAGCCTCTGAAGGGCAGCTGCTTTTCTCTGAATGGTCCATACCTACCATCTCTCCACGGTGCACCAAAGGTTTGAGTTTCCCAGAAGCTTGGGGGTATAAGTAGTTCATTTATGACCCAGGACATATCTGTACGTCCTTGATATAAAGATTGGGGAACCTGCCCCTGTCGCTGCAAGAAGTTTGCAGGGGGTTCCAGAAGTGAGCTGCAAAGGACAGTTGGGCAGGAGCAATTCTGAAGCTTCTGAGTTCAGGCTGGTGGCAGGTTGCCATGGCGGCTGTGGCTTCTCCACGGTCTACCCTGCACATGCTCACGACCCAGTGACCTCAGAAAATGCCCGAGAGCTGGGTATGGAAAGACACCAGGTGTCTGGACAGGGGCTGGCCTCCAGGCAGGGTGAAGCCTCAGGCCTTTCTGTGGCCTATGTTCCCTTTCTGACTAGACTAGTTCAGACTGCCTTTCTGTCTTGCGCAGAGTCCTGATTAAGCTGCTGTTGTTGTTGTTATTGTTGTTGTTGTTGTCATCTCTGGGGTTGCCTAGCACTGCTACAAAGGCAGCAGATGACGTTGGCCCAGGCTCTTCCCAGACTCTGCAGGTCAGCTGTAGCAGAGCAGCCGCTGCACGGTGCTGAGGAGGGCCTGAAAGTTTGGACAGGTCCTGCCCGATTGTCACATGCTGGCCTCAGGGTGGGTACCCGCTCACAGGTGGCTGAGGTTCCCTAACATCTTTAGGCAGAAGTTTCCCATCAGTGACATGGAGATACTGAGTCCAACCTGTGGGGTCTGGAGACAGAGAGAGGCTTAGAGTATTTGCACATTCATAGGGTGGGCGTGGTCCTTCAGCCTGGGCCACTGGTCAGACACTGTCCTTTTTCCTCTGGGATGCTGAGCTGAGATGGGGGCACACTTTCTTTTTGGGGATGTATGTTCTATGATGTTTCTTCATTCACCTGCCCCTTCTGCATCCCCAGCCATCTCCCTTGGTACTATGCTATGGTTGTTGCTATTTATTAAATTTGTTTATTATGTATTACATATGTGTGTGTGTGGGGGGGTGAATGTGCCATGGTGTGTGTGTGTGTATGTGTGTGTGTGTGTGGTGAATGTGCCATGGTGTGTGTGTGTGGGGGGGGTGAATGTGCCATGGTGTGTGTGTGTGTGTGTGTGTGTGTGTGTGTGTGTGTGTGTGTAAGTCAGAGGACAACTTGTATGAATCAGTTTTCTCTTTCTGCAGTGGGATGTGGGAATCGATTCCAGGTCACCAGTTTAACACTGGAAGCACTTTTACCCATGGGAGCATCAGTCATCCTTCTGGCCCTGGCCAATTATTTAAAAATTAAATGAACAAATTAATTCAACCAGGACTTAGTGATGTTTTTAAGCACTGGGGTAATAAAGAAAGGCTCACAGGCAAAAGTGTCTCTCTATGGATGCAGCTGGGCAGAGTGACCACTTCATTGATGGACAGAGTCTGACTACAGATGACAGGCTGGCCCCTGGGCCATTATATCAAGTTCTCAGGAGCCCACACTGAGGGCCTGTCTTCTCCCTGACATCAGCAGGCCCAGGTGGCAAGTAGAGCATGGACCTACAGCGTGGCTCATGAGGCCAGAGCTGATGTGGTGGCGCCATGCTTGCTGGGTCCCAAGAGCTGAGAATTATTGATCATTAGAGAGGCACACACAGACGAGGCCACAGCTTTTCTAGGCCAAACTGCTCCATCATGCTTAATGGCCAGTTCTCCAAATTTCCCCAGGGCTAGCCTCAGGATAGGATTAGCTATGTGCCCATTTATTTTTCTTGACTTCAGTGTGTGTGTGTGTGGGGGGGGCAAAGGGACACCTTGCACTTTAAGTTTGAAGCCCAAGGGAGGCCTGGAGGGGGCTGCATTATACCTCCTGGTATGGCAAAGTCAGGTCCCCTCTGCTCCACAAACCCCCAAGTAGCACCCATGGTCTCCTTCTCTTCTCAAACAGTCTGATCAATTAACTGTGATACACACTAAGGGGAAGAGAACAGATTCCCAAAGGAAAGTGGTCAAGCTGGGGCTGGTGGCAAGGTCCTTCTGCTGTCAGTGGGCAATGAAGAAGGTTTGGAGGGGATTCCACTTAGAGGGGGCAATCTGGAATCCTACCTGGTAAGGGAAGGAACCATGGTGCTTGGCTTCCCCATACTCAAAGCTGAATATGAATTCTGGCTTCTGGCCAAGAAGGACTATTAGGAGCAGAATTTAGGGCACAGCACGGAACCTTCCATCATTCTCCAACAGCTGAATACCAGGCAGACATTACCCACTTAGCCCTGTGAAGCCTCTGAGTTGAGTTGGCAGGGTGGAGGTGGGGCCGGGGGAGTCGCCACGAAGATGGATGGAGCAGAGTGAGCTTCCTGATGCCAGAGGCTAGCCTGAGTTCTCTGATGCCCACAAGCACATGTATGAGGAAGCTACTAAGCAGGAAGAAGAGCCAGAGGGACCCAGGAAATAGTGTGCAGACTCACCTGACTGAGGACAGTACCTGCTCCCATTAGCCTGGTGAGAACACTCCTGATTCACAGAAAGTGGGAACATTATTTCTGACACAGGTGTGAAGGAGTGATGTATTCAAGTCTGTAAGACTTTGGTGGTAGAAATCAAATCACAGAAGATATGAGGAAGTGAAGAGACATTATGCCAGTGGATTAGAAGCCTGGGTACTGCTAACATGTCAAGTGTCTCCAATGAATCCATAAGTTAATGTCCAAATGAAATCAGAACAGCATACATTTTTTTTTTAAATAAGAAACTGACAACTGAATCAGAAGTCATCTACAAATGCAAAGGTCCCGGCAGAGCTCTATGAAATAAAGAAACAAAGCCAGAGGACTAACCGACTTAAACAATTTAAGAGCTTAGTCACTGACTCAGGGGTTACTGGTGCCCAGACCGATAAGTAGGTCAGTGGGAGAGTTCTGAGACCAGAAATAGACTCACATGCTATGGGGCCTCCCATACCCGATTTTTAGAAAAGACAACAGGATAAAGTATGAGGACCTGAGTTCAGATGCCCAGAACCCATGTAAAAGCTGGTGTCCAATGTGTGTCTGAACCCCAGCATTGAGAGGGCAGAGACAGAGGATCCTAGGGACTCACTGGCCAGCCAGCCAAGCTGGAATGGACAACTCCAGGTTTACTGAGAGAGGCTATCTCAAAAAAGAAAGAAAAAAAAAGAGGTAAGTGATAAAGGAAGACCTCTGTCTGACATATACCTGCACACACACACACACACACACACACACACACACACACACACACAGAAATGACCATAGATAATATAGAAGAGCTTCAGTGCATATTGTGCACCAAATAAAAGATGAAATCAAAATGAATCTTAAACGCTAACCGTAAGTCTATGAATGTTCTCATGGGGACCTTTGTCTTAAAGGAGCAGAGTATTTTAGGATTGTGGGTTTTACGGTCACTGAGGAGTCTCTCCAAGTCTGTCACCATGCTGTGAAAGAGGCTGTAAGAAATGCATAAATGGACGGGGACAGCTGCATTCCTCTGACACCCCAACAGCTCAAAATAAGCAGCTGTCAACGGTTTGCCGCTTCCTGCTGTAGAAGAAGGCACGGTACATACCTTTGTGATTTTGTGACCTTGAATTAACTAAGTGTTTCTTAGATTTGGCATTTGAAGCAGGATCCAGACAAGAAGAAAAACCCTAAGAACTTGGGGTTCCTAAAAAGGAAAAACGCTTCTTCTTTGGAGGCCATATTAAATGTAAGGTAAGTGCTGGGCTGGGAGAAAAATCTTAGCAAAGCTTAAGTCGGACAGGGAGTTGTATTAAAACTATGGGGGAAATCTTTCAAAAGTCAATAATAAAACAATGAATTAATTAGCAAGTGGGCATAATGCCAGAACTGACACTTTACCAAAGCTGTTTACACGGATGACAGACAGGAGAAAGTGTGGCGGTGTTAGCCACAGAGCAGGGCACCAAAGCCGCAGTGAACTGCTCCCCTGACCCTGCTGCAATGGCCGGCAGTGAGGGAGGAGCCTGGAACACTGAGGACTGGCAAAGCCCAGAGGAACCAGAGTCCCTCGCCCTGGTGACCGCAGCGGAAATCGTACAACTGTCATGGGAACAATTTGGAAAATGGCCTCTGTTGCACAGGACCTAAAAGCATGCAAAGAAAGTTCTTCAACTGATTTTTGGGACCTGAGGATTGACCTGCTAGAAAAACACAGGCAAGGAGACTCACTAACCAGACTAACTTCTACACCTAGATGCAAAACTCAAAAATGATATCAAAAAGAGGCTGGACACAGGTCTATTTATTTCTGTTTTGACCACTTAGGGTCCTCTAGAATTGTAAAGCTGGTGGAAGACAAAGATTTTCTCTAACCCACTCTCATCACAGACTAAAGGCACATGATCCTAGATACGGAAAAAATCTGGCAACCAGCCTCTCAGAAAACCAGGGAGTCCCTAACTTGACAAAAGGCAGCAGCACTCAAGCATCAAAGGCATGGCTGCGGTGTGGCTCAGTCGGTGAAGTGCCTGCTTGCAGGCAAGGCTCCCTGAATTTGATTCCCTGGGACCTCAGGGAAGCAGACCTCAGGGAAGCAGACGTAGTGGTGCAAGCTTGTAACCCAGCACTTCCGGATCGAAGGGAGGAGGATCAGCATTCCAAGTCATCCTCACCAAGTTCGAGTCTAGCCTGGACTGCAGGAGACACAGTATCAAAACCAAGTAAACAAAGACAAACAAACAAACAAACCCAGTGCTGGTTATTGTTGTTGTTGTTGTTATTATTATTGTCAACTTGACAAGCTAGAGTCATTTGGGAAGAGGGAACCTCAATTGGGAAAATACACCCACCAGATTGACCTATGGGCAAGTCTGTGGTGCATTTTCGTGATTGATGATTGATGAGGGAGGCTCAGCTCACTGTAGGTGGTGCCACCCCAGGCTGCTGGTCCTAGGTAGTTTAAAGCAGGCTGAGTGATCCATGTAGAGCAAGCCAATAAACAGTGTCTACTCATGGCCTCTGCTTCAGTCCCTACCCTGATGTCTCTGTGTGTTAGACTGTAAGCTGTAAGATGGACTAAATCCTTTCTTCCTTCGAGTTGCTTTTGGTCATATTTATCACGCAATAGAAACCTAACGAAGACAAAATCCCAAACTAAAACACAGCAGTTAACAACATTTTTTCACGGTGAGACGTTAAAAGCATTTCTAAACACAAGACAAAGGTGTTTCTGTCACCACCACCGCTCAGTACTTTGTCATCTTGAGATTGACTGGAACAGACAGCTAAGTGTTGAAGAATGGGAAGGGAAAGTTAAAATTGTCTTTGGTTTCAGATAAGATGATCGTAGAGAAAACCGAAGAAAGACTGGGCATGGTGGTGCACACTGGAACCCCAGCACTTAGCAGACAGAACATCTGGAGTTCAAGGCCAGCTTGGACTCCAGGAGACCCTGGCTCAAACCAAACCTATCAACCGAACACTAAAAAAGAGAAGAGTGGGCAAAAGGAGGGGAACCTGAGACTCGCTCTCAAGCCCTTAGGAGTGTGGTAATTCAATACTGCACAACAGAGAAATGTGCAGTGTTCCTGTTGGACAGAGTACCAATTAGAATGAGTGAGAAGGGAAACCTCCACATAGTGCCGACAGCCCCATAGAGACTTACCGCAAACTCTAAGACCCCGTGTCCCAGCTTTCTGG
Source organism: Onychomys torridus (assembly GCF_903995425.1). NCBI lineage: Eukaryota > Metazoa > Chordata > Mammalia > Rodentia > Cricetidae > Onychomys > Onychomys torridus. The sequence goes on from NC_050452.1 coordinate 31,068,429, forward strand.
GTAGGTGGTGGGGAGTGGTTCAGCAGGCCAGAGCCCAGTCCCCCATCCCAGACCACCTGGCTTCAGGTCACTACTACTTTCTGGTTTTTGTGAATTGTCCAATCACTCTGACCCTCCAATTTCCTCATATAGAGAGGAACAGTATCTATCTCAGAGAAGAGTTGGGAAGATCAAATTTGCTATAAAGTGTTTAAAACAGTAGCTGACACATAGTATGTCCAACTACATGCTTGCTATAATTTAAAATGCTTTATTTTTATTTTATATGTATGGGTGTTACCTGCATGTATGCGTGCATACCATGTGTGTGTGCAGTGCCCTCAGAAGCCAGGAGGGGGCGTTGAATCCACTGTGTGGGTGCTGAGAATGAAACCTGGGTCCTCTACAAGAGTAACAAGTACTCTTAACTTCTAAGGTTTTTTTTTTTTTTTTTTTTTTTCCAGCCCCACGATTGCTATATTTGTTATGAAGAAAATAATAGGATTTAATTGATAGGGGTGAGAAAAAAAATGTTTGCAGCCTTGAGAGTTTGGAGACAAGCTAGAGGTCCATCAGGGTGAGTGGAAGCAGATAAACACTGTGGTCACAGATAAACACTTAACAACCTTCTGTCTGGAGAGAAAAGCTCAAACTTGTAGCTTTGGCTCCTGGGATGTAAATTCTTCACTGTGGCTGATTTCCTGCCATTCCCATGATGCTACTGAACACCGACTCAGCCAGGGTAAACACAACCAGATCCGTCAAGAAGGTTCTTAGAGCAAGTGCAGCACACACACACACACACACACACACACACACACACACACACACACACACCATTGATTGCTTCCTTTCTGCACTCAAGATCAATGGGGAAACTATGTAGGACTGGAAGAAACGAAGCTCTGAAGAGGAGGAAAAAGCAATTTGCAACATGGGGCAGTCAATATGATAATGTTTGTGTAAATTTTAAAACTACACAAAATGATTCAAATGTGTGTACATATGTTAAAGGATAGACATGATTAGTGTAAGGGCTAGCTCAGGAACAGTGCTTGCCTTTGGGAAGAAGGGAAGAAAGGGGGTATGACCAGAAGGCATGAAAAAGGTCTTAGTCTCTCTCTCTTTCTCTATTCCCTCCCTCCCTCCTTTCTCTCTCTTCCCTCTCCTTTCAGTGTGCATAAGAATGTGAGAGAGTGTGGTGTATGCATATGGCATGTATACACATGGGTGTGCAGGTGAGCATGCCTGTGTACACACAGAGGCCAGAGGAGACACTGGATCAGAACTCTATTCCCTTGAGCCATCATCTATTATTGAACCTGGAACTAGCCTGGCAGCCAGCAAGCCCCAGTGATCCTCCTCCTGTCTCTGGCCCCTATAGTGCTAGGGTTATAGGCCAGGGAACAGCCATGCCTAGTGGTTTTTTTTTTTTTTACATCGGTACTGGGCTAGGGTGGGTTGAATTCAGGTCTGCAAGTGTTCTTACCCACCAAGCCATCTCCACAGCTCTGGTTTTACGTCTTGAGTGAAAAGAGCCATAACAGACACTGACCCATCAGCCTAGGCTCTGGATGAAGATGGCAAGGGTGAGACTGGCAGCCAATTCCTTTTGTTTTGTTTCTTACAATGCTGAGGATCAAACCCAGGGCCTTGCACATTGCTAGGGAAGCTCCCACTAAGCTATGTCCCTAGTCCTTGAAATCATCTCTTCCTGATGGTCTGTGGTAAGCCGAAGAGGTGCTTGTAAACTACTTCTCCTGGCACATTGTAACTTGGTCCATTCTAGGGATAGGAGGAGAAAGCATGTGGGAATGCTTTGCCTCCACCTGGGGCACAAGGATATAGTAGTCAGGACAGGTAAAGATGTGCTGCAGAAACAAACAGCCCCCAGTACTTAGTGACTCCACACAGCACAGATTTGTACTTGCTAAGCCTACACATGGGATCAGGGGCCTTGGTATCTGTAGTCACTGAGGGTCCAATGGAGGCTTTACCTAGATGAGTACTTTCCCTAAGATTCCTGGACATGAAAAAAAAAAAAAAAGACTAATAAAGCACACAGAGGCTTTAGAGTGCCAGCTCAGAACACACTCTGGATGCTTCACATTCCTTGGTCCAAAGCATGTCTCACAGCCACACCTAACTCAAGAAGTGATAGGCTGTGCACTTCTACAAGGGGCAAGAAGTGTGATGTGAGGTTCAGGGCTGGTCAAGGATTTCCCTGAGGCCCACTGGCTGTTACTGGAGGGGTCATTTAGCCTGCAGATTTTGAATGGAGAAGAGGAAGAGAGGGAATTTGGAGATAGCAGGCTAGACAATGACTAGACTGTGCAAATGCAGAGTCTGAGGGGTCCACCTTGTCACAGAAGTTGCCAGTATCTAGTGGAGGAGCAAATGAGGAACACAGAGAGGTGCAATTGGGGTGTACATGATGAGACTCCAGAATTTAGTCCTAGCACTTGGAAACTGGGAGCCTGGAGTATAGGAAGTAGGGAGGAGAGTCCTGGAGTCTGGAGGACTATAAAGCTGTCTAGAGGAGGATGAGGGAAGGCTGGGGAGGCATGAGATACAGAGTTGATGACCCAGGCCATCCTCACTGGTATGAGGGCCAGGCCAGAGGGTGCTGGACTCAGCAGTGGGAACAGTGAGTAGCTGACTCCACAAGCCAGGACAACAGCTTTCTGAAGGAGGCTGGGCAACAGGAACATACTTCTTAATGTTCAGCATCCACAACGGAGGGAAACACCCACAAACCATGCAAGTGCTGAAACCTAGGAGACCTGACAGCTTTTAAACTAACAGCCACCCTGCACATCCATTAAAACTTGGCAGTCTGCAGCATGGTTCAGTAATGGAAAACCACACAGCAGCAAACAAGGAACAAATAAGTCACAGCTACAGACCCCAGAGCCTGAGTGAGTCTTAGAGACATAACATCCAACAAAAGAGACAGTCAGATGTTTTGGAAAATTTGTTTAACTATGCAAGATGTGTTGCATTTGTTTACCTTGCCTGCCTAAGGCAGCTGATTGATCTAATAAAAAGCTGAACAGCCAATAGCTAGGCAGGAATCTAGGCAGGACTTCCAGGCAGAAAGTGTAAGGAGTAGGAGGAATCTAAGCTGGAGGAAGACAGAAGGGGAAAGGAAGAAAAAGAGATGCTAGAGGCCAGCCAGACACAGAGGAAACAGGAAAGTAGGACATAGAGAATGAAAGAAAGGTAAAAAACCCCAAGGCAAAATGTAGATGAATAGAAACAGGTTAAATTAAGTTAATAGAGCTAGTGGAACAAACCTAAGCTAAGGCCGAGCATTCATAATAAGTCTCCATGTCTTTATTTGGGAGCAGGTTGGCGCCCCAAAGAAAATTCCAGCCACAGCCAGATCCCATAAGTCTGTTTATAGGAAGTCCCCAAACTAGTAAAGGTGGTCAGAAGTCACCCTGTAGTCATCTATGGGATGCTGTAACAAAGCCACCCGCCATGGTTAGCTTCAGTTGTCCACTTGACACAACTCAGTCACTTGGGAAGAGAGAACCTCAAATGAATTGTCTGAGTCAAATGGCCTGTGGCCTCATCTATGGGGCATTACTCTGGTTGCTAATTGATGTAAAAGGGCCCAGACCACTATGGGCAGTGCCATCCCTAGTCAGATGGGTCTAAGTTGTGTAAGGAACTAAGGTGACAGCAGGCCAGTAAGCAGCACTCCTCTGTGGCCTCTGGCTCATTTTGACCTGGGAGTTATAAGCAGGAAATAAATCCCTCCCTAAATTGCTTTTGGCCAGGATGTTTTCTCACAGCAACAGAGAAGCAAATGAAAACAGTTTGTGCCGTCACAAAGGACAGGGGGACAGCTCAGTGGCAGAGTGCTTATCCAGCGTATGCACGGTCCTGGAATTAAGATCCAGTATGTTGGTGCACACATGCACACATGCACGCACACACGCATGCACGCACGCACGCACACAGCCACTATGGACTGAATCACTTAAACATCACTGCCCTTTCTTGAAGTTCTGGAGATCAGCTGTGATGAGAGCAAAGCGCCAGTAGCCCTGGTGTGCAGTGAGGACTGCTTCCTGGTCTGTGGTTAGCTGTCTTCACTCAACAGAAAAGAAGCCACATGCTCTCTCTCCGAGGGCTCTAATCCCGTCACAAGGGCTCCTGCTTCCCTACCCCATCGCTTCCATTTTTTAAAGAAATATTTATGTGTACATGTGTGTGCCCACTTCTCTATAAGTGTACCATGTGTTTGCAGGTGTCTGTGCAGGGCAGAGGAGAGCAGGTCCCCTGGAACTGGAGTCACAGGTCGGGGTGAGCTGCTATGTGGGTGCTGGGAATTGAACCTGGGTCCTCTGGAAGAGCAGTTAGTGCTCTCAACGGATGAGCCACCTCTCCAGTCCCAATCTCATCACTTCTTAAAGACCCTCTTCCTGATACTGACTGGATTTCAACAGGTGACTTAAGGACACTGACAGTCAGGGTGAGAGTGGGATAGGACAGGCCTGGGGAACTGTATCCCCTCCTGGCAGAGGGGCCGGTTACAGAAGGGAGGACACAGTAACTCTGTTTAGTCACTTGTGCTTGTCCACTGAGGACATGTGCCTGTGTGCACATTTGTCAACCTTGGTCACTGTAACAAAATACCGTCGACTGGATGCCTTCAGGAGCAGAAATGTATTTTCTCAAAGCTCTGGAGGTTGCAGTCCAAGAACAGGTCCATGGTGGAGATTTGGGCCAACATGATTCTGTGGAGAGAGCTTTCTTCCTGGTTTAGAAGTAGTCCACATCTCTCACCTGGTGACCTGTGACCTTTTTCTGTGGAGAGAGCTTTCTTCCTGGTTTAGAAGTAGTCCACATCTCTCACCTGGTGACCTGTGACCTAAAAGGTCACAGGTCAGAGGAACTGAGTAAGCTCTTCTGTCTCTTCTGGTAAAGCTACTATCCATATCACTAACGGGCCTCTGTGATTCAGGCCTCAGGATTAGGGACATATCTGGCCCTCCGTGCATGGTCTGGATGTCAGAGGGACACAGGAAACTCACTGGGACACACACTGGACAGTTTCTTAAAAGGAGCAGTGAGTGAGGGGTGAGGAAGAGGAGGCATCTGTGTAGAGCCTTCTAGAGTCAGCCCTGAAGAGGCTGGAGCTCAAGGGGATGTGGAGTGGAGGCTGCCCTGTAACATGGAAGAGATGGAGGTGCCAATGGACCTTGCAGGCACATCTCTAGCTTAGCCCGAGCTGACTCTTCATCATCACGACCCGTTGAAGCAGAGTGTTTATCTGGGCTGTTCATGAGCCACTGTGGGGCCATGGCTGCACAGGAGGGGCCCAGCAACATTCATTGTGAATGCAGAAAGGCAGAAGTCTATGGAGAGAGTACACGGGGGTCCATGCTTCTGCCAGAAGCAGTGCTGGACCTGCACAGAACAGAAGAGGGGCAGTGGGTTCTGTGCTTGAGGGGTGCAGGAGGCCCAAAGGGGAGGCCTGGCTCTGACTGAGGATCAGAGTATTGTACAGGACTATCCTCCATACCAAGCTCACCATCATCAGGGGTCCAGCTGGGCCTGTTGCCAAAACATCATCCCACCTGGTTTTCTTGACTGCTGACTTTTCCTCCTAGGAGGAGGGCTGGGAGAGTTATAGGACCCTCACGGGCATATCCAACTGCCCCTCCCAATTGGCTGTATGCATTTCTGCTCTAGTTGCATATGACCTTAAGGGGAGTGGTTCTCAGGGAGGGGCTAGATTATATAGGTAGAGAAGAACGAAAGGATGGATCTCCATCATCTCTGCTGGGTAAAGCAGTGTGGCTGCTTTAAAGTCACCCACACCCTCACTCACTGATCTATAACTAAGCCTAATACATCCGATAGTTCCCAGGGTGAACTTAGGGGCACTCCAACTTTTTATCATTGGGACCTTGGGAGGGGGGATGTGGATGTTGCCTAGCACCACCCCCCCAGGGTAAAAATTCTCACCACACTAAGGCAGTGCAGGCGAGCCCTGAGGAAAATAGGATACTGCAGATGCAGAGGGCCTGATGACAGCTTGGAGCCCATGGGATCTGGGATCCTTGACATGGCTCAGAGTTATGATTGTGGCATTAGGTCATAGCTGGCTGTTCTCTGTGAGGTCCAGGGCATCAAGCAGGTAAAGCTGGATGGACAGATAAGAAGGTAGGTGTGGGATCCCTTTAAGACCAGGGGATAGGGATGGGACACATGGAGAGGGGTGCTGCTCATCATGATGGTAAGATGAGGCCAGGCTTCAGAGTGGGATGTTGGGGTAAGGATGTGGAGAAGGTATCTAAGTAGAGCAGCAGGTGTTGGAGATGGGAGAGCATGCCAGGCCAGAAAGAGACCATGTGTTAGCTAGTCACCTTCCTGTAGGGAGTGAGCTTTACCTGAATGTTTTGGCCCTGAAAATCTGCACCCCAGCCAGGAGGTAGACAGTGGTGGGTCTGTTCCACAGAAGGAAAGCCCAGGCTGGGGTATGTCAGAGGACTTGCCCTTGGTTATTCAGCAAGCAAGCGCTAGCCAAGCCTCAGGTCTCTGGGGGTGTCTAGACTTTCCCCCCAATACCCTGCAGGACACTTGTTCAACTTTACAGGTCCTCAGCAGGCCTTTCTGCGGAAATCAGTTCTAGCTCTGGATGCCTTCACTCTCCAGCAGGAAACCAGAGTCCCTCCATCCCACCCTCTCCCCTCCAACACCCTCTGGACTGCACTGTGGAGGAGGGTGCCCAGAGTCCCATAGGCCAGCTCCATGGAAGGGAAAGCAGCCTCAGAGCCACCCAACCCCAGCTTGCGTCTAACACCTAGGCCTCCAGGCCCCTCCCCCTGCTAACCCCAGAGCCTCACCTCTCCCAAGGGAGGCTAAGCTGCTGTCCTGTCACAGGAGAACTCACGGAGAACTCGGGCAGACTAAAGATCAAGACTCCTGAAGCCCGTGGATCCCTCCCAGAGGACTCCAGATTCCTCAGGGTGGGAGTCAGCTGGAAGAGGTGGCAACTTAGTAAAAGAGGAGGACCCCCCCCCCCCGCCCCAACACGGCCCTGTATATACCTGGCTCCTGCAGGGTGCTGGAAATACCCGGATGGCTAAGGAAGGGAGGGGGAAAGCAGGAAAGGGGAAGGGAACGTAAAAGGAGGGAAAGAAGAAAGTACTGAAAAGAAAGGGAAAGGGGGAGAGAGAGGCCGGAAGTGCTGAAAGGGTGAAAAGGGGGAAGGAAAAAGAGAAAAAGGGAGAGGGGAGGAGTCCTGGAGGGGAGGAAGACGAGAGAGGGACGGGAGGAGGGAAGGAAAGGAGAGGGGGCAGAAACCCTAGCTTGGCAGCCAGGCTCCAGGGATGAAACGCAGCCAGCCTGCCTGAGTGCTCCCATGCAGGTGTCCGTAGCCACATCTCACCTGTGAGTAGGAAGAGAACCGGTGGCAACTCACCCCCAGCCGAATTATCCAGCTCTGCCTCGTGGGGTACTGACCTCCCGCTCCCCAAAGGCGCGCTGGGCAGCCTCCCCCGCCCCCCGCAATTGTCAGACCAACCTACATCTTCTTAACACAGGGCCGAGACATCCTCGCGCTCTCCACCTCCCTCCCCGCTCAAGTCGCTCCTCCAGCCTCCTTGTCCCTAACTGGAACACCTGGCCACCTAGGTGGCCTCCACTCAGGATAGGTGTTCCTCCTGGGTGGCGTCCCGGGCTCAGAGGTGACCGCTGTGGGCCGGAGCTCGGTGCAGCAGCTCCACCTGCGCGGTAGCTGCGCGGCCGGGGGCGGGGAGGCGCGCGGCGGAGGGAGGGGCCTGCGACACGGCCCCGCCACGGCGCAGCCGAGCTCAGCGCTGCGCGCGTCCCCTTACCGCCGCTGCCGCCACCGCCAGGCGCCCGGACGCAGCGCGAACCGAGCGGCCGGGATGCGCGCCCCGGCCCCGGCCCGCCCCACGCTGCGGCCACCGCCTGCCCGCCGCACGCTCGCCTGAGCGCGGCGCCCGCCTGTCCCCGGCCACCCGGCCGCGATGCCCGCCCTCTCGGGCCCCGGCGGCCCGCGACCCTGCTAGGCTGCGGCGGCATGGCCCGCGCGCCCGGCGCGACCTCTGCGGATTGCATCGGTGTGAGGTGGCGGGGCATGCCCAGGGCACCGGGCGCGGCCTTCAATGGGCGAGGACACGGACACGCGGAAAATTAACCACAGCTTCCTGCGGGACCACAGCTATGTGACAGAAGGTAACGTACGTGTTGTCTGAGACCCCCTCCGGCCGGCCGCGGCGTGGGGATGCCGTCGCACCGAATGCCCTCCGAAGGTTTGGACCGCGCGCTGTGTGTCGTGTCCCCCCAACCCCACCCCGACCCCGGGCCGGGAGGGAGGGACCCGGGGGGCTCCGACCGCTGCCCAGCGCCCTCCTCCGTGTCGCCCTCGGGAACGCAGCTGTCCTTCCTCCGCCGAGTGGCACTGGATCGGGCCCTGACTATCATTTACAAAGCCCAAGCCTGCAGCAAATTTGCTGTGGCAATCTCCGGGACGTGGAAAGGCTTAAAAATCCTTCATTTGCCCTTTCAGCCTGATCAGAACCCGCAGAAATTTCTAGATTGCCCACTCTCTGGAGAGGGACCCAGGGGGAAAAATTCCATTGCCAGATCCTCCAGGGTTCAGCTGCCCTGGCACCTCCCTGGCCTCCAGAGGCGGATCCCCTGCGTGGGAGGGGGAAGGAGGCTCGTTCCGGCTACTGTTTTATTCCTGGGTAGTGCTACTGAGACAGGAGCTGAGCTAGACCTTCATGGTTTTCCGAAAAAGTGGGGCATGCTACCCCAAATAGGCTCAGCGTTTAAAACCCCCTAAGTTGGCCCTGTGCGTCAGTCCCCACCAAAGGCTGGTGGGATGCAGAGGATCGGTGCCCTTTGCTAATGTGACAGTAACTTCCGGGGTCCCCAGGCCTGGCCTGGCCGCAGGAACGGTGGGGACAGCTCGAGCTGGCAGCCAAGGGCCGGAGGAGTGAATCCGCTCCAGTGCGAGAGCGAGACCTGGCTACAGCGCCCCACGGGGACCCTGGTGCTGGAGACCTTCCCAGGCAGTGTAGATGCCTCCCGCTCGGGGGCTGCGGGCCTGGCCCAGAGGTGTCTAGGACTTAAGCAGGTGGCTGCCCCGGGTGGGAGGGGCCCTGGCACTGAGTCCCGGGGGCCGGTGTGCGTGGGTGCCTGCTCCAAGGAACCTGCGTGGGCCCAGCCTCCCTGGTGCTGAGCTCTGCCGGAAATGAGGCGGGCGCGGCGACTCCCGGCGGGTGCGCGGACCCGGGAGGCAGAGGCTAGGTGTGCGACCCGGGCGTGTGGATGGATGCTGAGGGCGGCGCTCAGCGCTGCCGGGAGAACCGCTGAGTCACGCGTTGCCGCGGGATGTGCGGGGGGTGGGGGGTGGGGAGGGCTCAGGGCTGCTAAGCCCGGGCTGGGTGGCTGCACTGCCCTAACTCGGCTTTGGGAGGCCCCTGGCTCAGAACTCAGTCCTTTGTCGCCCGCTGGGTGATGCGGAGGAGGGTCGCACTTCGTGAAGATGATCTGCTCACAGCCTGCTTAGCGGCAGAAGGCAGCCTGAGTGGCTGGCGGGCTTCGGGGCTTCTTGGCAGGGAGTCGTGCGCAGGGCCAGTGTTGGTCGGGCTTTCTTGGGGGGAAAGCCTCAGTTTTTTTCACCTGTACACTGGGGATGAGCCAGCGGGCCTCAGAGCTTAGGTGTAACAAACACAAAATGCACGGTGCCCACCTCACTGGGGGACAGTTCAAAGTGTTGCTCCCATCCGCATCCTACTTCCTCTTCCTTAATAAAACCACCTGGGGAAGGTCCGCAGAAGGAGGAAGAACCGTCATGGTTCAGCAATTGTTGCTGCTGCTGTGATCCCCTGAACCTTCATATTCCAACCTGGGGCTGGATGGAGGTCCCTGCCCTTGTCCATCCTGTGTTCTAGCAATGAGCTCTGTGACCTGTAAGGGGGGGGGGGGTCTCTTCTCATGTGCCTCAGTTTCTTGTATCCGTACAGTGGGAGGGAACAAGACCCTCCCCCTAAGACTTCAGGCTATGAAAATGGGGTGAGATGGTGAAATGTACTGAGCATTTGTTGTGTCCCAGGGCTTCTTGTAGGGCCTGGTGGAAATCTCATCAGGAGCTCTGGGTATCGAGCAGTGTGTGGGTCCAGTTAGACTCTAACTGAAAGGGGATGAGAACTGTGGCCTTCTTAAACGAAGACAAGACACCCCCCCCCCCCCAACACACAAACCCCAGTCACACTATGGAGTTCTGATTTATGTTCTGAGTTCAAGGTCAGGCACGGATTTGTCAGCTGGCAGATTGACTTGTGTTCAGGTTCTGTTTCTGGCTCACCAGCTGCTGAGTTTCTCCATGAGTCATTAAAACCCCCTGGGCTTCATTTGGCTGCTCTGTAAAGGGAAAAGTCACAGTGACCTCTGTCTCAGGATTGTGGAGATGACAGTGGTCCTGAATGTTTAAAGTGCTCACAGGAAGGATTAGGCTTCCTGGAGGCATTTAATAAATCACCTAGCTTCCTGTCCTCATAGTGGATGTTGAGATTCACTTTGTAAAAACCCAGGTGTATGCCTTCCCATCTTGCCTGGAGGTAGATCCTTGCTTACTTAGACATGCTGCTATTCCTTAAGCTTGCCATTTTCTTCCTGACTCTGGGGCACTGCACTGTTTCTGTCTTCTCTCTGGAACCCACTAGCACCAGCACCAGCACCACCACCACCACCACCACCACCACTTCTCAAGACCAACTTCTACTAAACCCTTGAATCCCAAGTCCAGTGTCATCTTTGCTAGTGAGAGCCCTGCCTAAGTTGCAGAGTCTCCTAGCAAGTCCTAAATATCCTCAGAACAGTCAGAGTTCTGTTAGCCATTCATGCTGTGCTGGTTTGAAAGAGAATGGCCCCCATAGGCTCCTGTATTTGAATGCTTAGTCACCCAGGAGTAGAACTGTGTAACAGGATTAGAAGGATTAGGAGGTGTGTCACTGAGGGTGGGTGTAGAGGTTTCAAAAGCCCATGCCAGACCCTTCTCAATCTCTGCCTGCAGATCAGGATGTAGCTCTCATTTACTTCTCCAGCAACATTCCTGCCATGATCCACCTCGACGATAATAGATAAGTCAGCCTTTGAAATTGTAAGCAAGGCCCTGTTAAATGGCCTTTCTTATAAGAGTTGTCGTGGTCATGGTGTCTCTTCATAGCAACAGAACACTGACTAAGTCAGAGGTGGGTACAAGGGAGTAGAGTATTGCTGGGACAGGCTTCACCATGCTGTTTGTTGGAGGAATAGGAAGGACTTTGGGGCTTTGGACTAGAAAAGTGGTTGAACACTTTAAGCAGGGCTTACTGGTCCATCCTATTAGGAACATGGAAAACAATGATGAGGGCAGTATGAACTGTGGGGGCCCAGCTCAAGAGGTTTCAAAGGGGAAGAGCATTATTAGTAAGTGGCCTAATGACCATTCTTGGGATAGTCTGGCAAAGAAATGTGGCTGTTTTTTGCCCTTGTCCTAAAAGTCTGCCTGAAGCTAAGTTGAAGAGTTTTTGGATTAATGGTGTTGGCAGAGGAGATTTCAAGACAGCTAGTAGGGACTCTGTCATGTGGTTATTAGTAATCACTCTTATGCAGCTCTACCACGAAAAGAGGCAAGCTGGACAAAGAGAAATACAAAATGGAGAGTTTGAGGAGAAAAGAAGTACCAGGAAGTGGAATGGCACTCAGTGAAGTGTCCAAGGAGATGAAAAGCCTGATGCTAAATGGAATAAAGGAAGTGATAACCTCAGGGCGACTCCCCACACTGCTAAGGTTCCCACTTGTGAAAAGGAATTAAAGAAAAGCTTAAGCACTGAGGGAAACAGTAACAGAAAGCTGATACAAATGTAACTGAATGAGGAGACCAAGTTCCAGCCCCATCAACTGCAGAACTTGGCAGCTTTCACTGGTCCTGGCTTTAGAGTCAAAGGGTTGTGGGACCTCCCTCCGTGACTAAGGGAAGTTACTGAGGCCAGGTGTGTGTCAGGGGTGTCCCTAAGTAGGAGGCCCAGATAGGTCATTGCATGAAGCTTTCAATGTGAAGTCTGGGTTGCCTTGGAAACCTCAAGATGTTGGAGATGTTAGAGTCATGGGATACCTGCTGAGGGAAACTGCAGGCTGGGTGTGGAACCACCTCAAGAGAGAAAAGTGTTACAGTCAACAAAGCTGGAAGGTGGTGTTGGTTGTTTTTTTTTTTTTTTTTTTTTAACTCTTTACCCTTTTGGGGGGCCTGCCACCTTGCTCCCAAATAAATCACACACTGAGGCTTATTATTACTTATGAATGCCTGGCTTTAGCTTGGCTTCTTTTTAGTCAGTCAGCTTCCCTTAACTTAAATGATCCCGTCTACCTTTTGCTTCTTTTCTTACTTCTGTATATCTCGCTTTCACTCTTACTTCATGGTGGCTGGCTGTGTGGCCGTGTGGCTGTGTGGTCATGTGGTCGTGTGGCTGTGTGGCTGTGTGGCCGTGTGATTGACCCCTAGCATCATCCTCTCTTTGTTCTCTTACTCCTTGATCCCTCTCTTCTCAGACTGCTCCTTCTCTTTTTATTCCCTCTGCCTGCCAGCCATGCCTGTCTTTTCTCCTGCCTTGCTATTGGCCGCTCAGCTCTTTATTAGACCAAACAGGTGTTTTAGACGGGCACAGTAACACAGCTTCACCGAGTTAAACAAATGCAACATAAAAGAATACAACACATCTTTGTTCATTAAAACAAATATTCTGCCTGGTAGTCGTGGTGCACGCCCTTAATCCCTGCATTTGGGAGGCAGAAGCACGTGGATCTCAGTGAGTTTGAGGCCAGCCTGGGCTACAAAGCGAGTGCCAGGACTGTTACATAGGGAAACCTTGCCTCAAAAAACAAATGTTCCACAACATAAACAAATATAACACATTTTAAAATAATATTCCACAACAGGAAGGAGTTGGAGATCTGAAGAGCACTTTGACATTGGACGGGAGATTCAGAATTTGGAGTTGGCTCTTCTGATTTTCAGTCTTGCTTTGATCTAGTATTTCCTCACTATGATCTCTTTCCTCGCTTTTGGAATGGATGATCTGCCCACATAGAGACACTTCACTCAATAATGCCAGCAATGTCTCAGCTGTTTTGCTACCCAAGGGTGTGCCTGTTGCCCAAAGACGTAAGAAGAGGGCATTGGATCCTCTGGAACTGCAGTTACACATGGTTCTGAACCCTATATGGGTTCTGGAAATTGAACCTAGATCCTCTGGAAGCACCACAAGTACTCTTAACTGATGAGTTATTGCTCCAGCCCCATATTTATTTCTTTTGAGAGGGGCAGGATAGGATTTTCCGTTGAACCTGGAGCTTATTGTTAGGCTTGGCTGACTTGCCAGTGAGCTGCAGGGATCCACCCATCAATCATTACCTCCCTAATGCTGGTGTGTGCTGCTGCACCCAGCTTCTATGTAGCTTCTGGAAATTGAACCCAGACCCTCATGCTTGTATGGCAGCCACTTTATTGACTGGAACATCTTCATAGCTCCTATATCCAGTTTTTCCCCTAATTCTGGAGGTCTCTCTTCTCAGAATACCTGGGTCCCAGACCCCTTGGCCAGGGTACGTTGTACTGAGACCCCTCTCCAGATGACCTGGTACCATGACTCCTTTTCTTTGGGTCAGTCTGACTCATGAGTCTCTGAGATGAAAACTCATAGCTTCATGCTGGCACAGAGACCTCAACTGTTTGGAGGAGAAAAAGGCTTTGACAGCCATGTTGCCACTTGCTAATTAGCCATCATTGTGAAGTCTCAGCTCCATCCTCTCATCTAGTGAAGAAAAGGCAAATTCACTGACCTGCAAGTGCCCTTCTCATTTAGTGTTCTCTGAGTCTAAAGTCAGAACCAAAAGTTTTATTTCCTTTCTCTGGGCATATTTTCCTTATCCTTCATTGTACAGGACTATCCTCTGAGCCAAACAACTGCCATCTTGTGGCATTCAGCTGTGCCCACTTGCAAAGATCATTCCAGCTGGGTCTGTTGACTGTTTATACCCTCAGTAGAGAGGTGGGGAGGACCACAAGACCCCGAGTATTCAGCTGCTCCATAACACCCCCCCCACACACACACATACACAATCCTTGATGTGAATTAGAATAGCTTGGGTGGTTTTCTTCAGTGAGTGTTTTTTGATTGAACTCAGCTCTGTTGAGAGTTGGTGTGATCCTTGGTTGTGGGTGCAGGGCCCAGAGAACTGGGAAATGGGAATAAGAAGAGAAATAAAGCTTTCAGTGGGGGGGAACTTGAACCCAAGAAAGGGGGCCTCTAGGATGGGGATAAAGTGGGGGTAAGTAATGAAGTAGAAGCTATTGGGACAGTGGAGGGACCTGGGCCTAAGAAAGGGGGAGTGCTCCAGGATGGGGTACTGGGGAGTGTCTCTCAGACATTGTAAAGTATGCCATACATCTCCCAAAGTATTCTGCTTGACTCTGTTTTGAGACAGATCCAAGACTCAGCTCTAGCTTGAATAACATGGACATGTCCAGGCTTGTCCAGACCTAGTCCACCCATCCATCCTCCTCTTGGTGCATTGGTCAGCATAGCCTCTGGGCTGTCCACAGCATGCAGCTGTGGGGACAGGAGCTCAGCCTAGGGGCAGTCCCAGAAGTGACTAGTCACTCTGTGATCCACAGGGTAGGGGGTTGAGGGAGCATGGTCTCTTACTGGTTCCTGGAATTAATTCCTCAGCCATCATTCCTGGACATAGGTGTCTCTTTACTGGCAACGATGTGTTCTGTGTGATGCTAGAGTTGTCTCTCTTTCCAGGAATGTACTGGCTTTAGAGTTGAAGGAATCAAGAGGCTCGGGTGAGCAGGGGTCTGGCCTGTGTGAGTCTAGCACGCCCATCGAATGTCCAGTGTCTAGGCTGAGTCCTCCAACATCCAACCTCCCCTCCCCTATCTGTGCTTCCTAGAAAGAGATCTCAGGCACTGGTTGCTCTGATTGGTCCAAGGGTAATGTCATCTTCTAGCAGCTTCCAGAATGGTAGCAGGAATTAGTTCTGGAGAATGGGTGCAAGATAAAGTACCTAGGGAGGGGACCCCTCTTGGCAGAGTACAGAAGCCGTGGGGTTTCTGATAGCCATCTTGGCACCCTGGGTGGGGGCGAGTGTTAAGCCTGCATTGTTGGTGGCAGGGTGGAGATGTCTAGGCCTGATGTCTACCCCAGCCTTCTGTCAGGAAACCCAGGAGGAACCCTTTAGTACTCAGGAGACTGAAGGTAGGAAAACTGGGAGGGGTTTTCACCAGGTTCTTTCGGGAGCCCTCCCCTGTCTCTGATGCCGCTCCCATCAGGGCTGCCTGGCCCTGGATTTCCCTCCATGGTCCTGGCTGCTGCTTAGATCAGTAGCCATGAGGAGTGTACTGCTGTTGATGTTTCTTTCTTGTTTAGCTTGCCACTGGGAAAATAGTTCTCAGCCCACCAGGGACTGGAGCTCAGGGGCCCCCTCCTAATAGATCTACAAATGAGATATGCCTGAAGCCAGAGTTGCCTTCAAAACTCTCATCAGACTGGCCAGCCAAAGTCTCACCCCCACCTATGGGGAAACTGAGTTTAGGTGAGGGGTTAGCGGTGCTTACATGCAGTCCAGGAAGGGCCGGTCTTTGCTGGATTTGTGTTCCCCTCGCTTCTGTTTGGAAAGGCTCAGTGAGCCTCCCCAGGCTCCACGGCCTCCCTCTAAGAGGTAGGAGGAGAACAGGCAGAGGCAGGGTCGTGTCCTTCAGATCTCTCAGCCTCTCTGGGCCTCAGTGTCCCTGGTATCTCGGGGTGTCATGATGCCCAATGAGTAAAGTGCCATGTGGACACTACAATTACATTTAGGGGAGACAGTCCCCACTCTAGTTCCCCTAAACCCTTGTCTAGGCCTGCCCTGCCTCATGTAGCCCAGGTTAGCCTCCATGGTGTAGTGGAGGCTGACCTCAAATTCTTGACCCTCCTGCCTGTGTCTCTGGGGGTACAGGGGCTGCCATCACACCTGGCTCCTGAGTTTCCTTTGCTGGGCTGATCAGGCACGGCTGGTACTATCATGCCTTTCCTCCCTGAAAGCAAGTTCTAGTGTATTCCCACACTGGCTCCTGGCTCTTGCTTCCCCCTCTAGCTTTTTGGTTTTGTTCTTAAAGCTCCAGGAGCTAAGGGACATTTTGTTGAGAGGTGTTCCGGACCTTGGGAAGTGAGTGGTGTTGCCAGGTGATGTGCTGAGGTTCTGTGGAAAGGGTAGCAGGTGTGGAAGGTAGGAACTGGCAGATGAAATGGGTGTAGGGGCTGCCCATGCCTGCAGCTTGTGAGTCTCCAGTCTGTCTTAATACCTGGGTCTGTTCTTAATATCAACAGTAATCTCATTATAGAAACAACATTGAAGCTGCTTTTCTAACTTAGCCTGAGGTCATGTGGTTTTCCAGGCTTGGCTGCAGGGCTGATCTCATGGTACATAGCTGGACAGTCTTCAGGACCCTGCGCTAAGCATGTGGAGGCCGATCTGGCTATGCTGTCCTGTCTTGAAATTCTCTTGGAGCTGGAGTTCTAGGAAGGAAGTTTAAGGAGTCGTGGCTTGGAACAGGCCCCTTCCCATCCAGTGTTGTGGACTCCACATGGCCACACTTCCCCCTACATCAGTGGTTCTCAACCTGTGGGCCATGAACCCTTTGAGAGGGTCACACATCAGATATTTACATTATGATTCATAACAGTAGCAAAATTACAGCTATGAAGTAGCAACAAAATAATTTATGGCTGGGGGTTACCACAACATGTATTAAAGGGTCGCAGCATTAGGAAGGTTGAGAACCACTGCCCAACATGGTCCCCTGCAGTACATCTGTATTGAAGGAACCAACTCTGCTCTTCACTGAATCCAGCGACCAAACAATGATATCCTGAGACATGAACCCTCAAGATTATGGCATTTAAGAAACCAGGGGTGAGGACATGGGATAGGGAGAAGGGACACTCACCTATACCTTTTCTCCACATGTGCTAGGCGAGTGGTCTACCACTGGGTCATACCCCGGCTTTTTCTTCCTTCCTTCCTTCCTTCCTTCCTTCCTTCCTTCCTTCCTTCCTTCCTTCCCTCCCTCCCTTCCTTCCTTTCTTTTCTTTTCCGAGACAGGGTTTCTCTGTGTAGCTTTGTGCCTTTCCTGGATCTCGCTCTGTAGCCCAGGCTGGCCTCGAACTCAAAGAGATCCACCTGCCTCTGCCTCCCGAGTGCTGTGATTAAAGGCGTGTGCCACCACCGCCCGGCAAACTTTCTTATTTTTATTTTGAGTTTCACCAAGTTGCCCAGATTCACCCTATGGGATCACCTGCGTATTCTGCCCTCAGCATAGAGCAGCCTCAGGCCCCCAGCAGAGGACGAGGACCCTGTTCCTGGTGAGAGACATCCCACACTGCCCAGCCTGAGCCTGTGTGCAGCCTTTGTTCTGCCACAAGGGGCCATTCAGCCAATGTCCTGGAGGACAATGGCCCTGCTGTGTTAGGGTCAGGGCTACCATGGCTCTTGGGGGTGTGTCCTGTTCCATGGGCAGTAGGCAACTGTCTTCTGGGCTCAGGAGAGGAGTCCAGACACTGCCAGGCACAAACTCTGACCGTGTGCTGGCTATCCTGCCTGAAGGACACTAAAGTCCCATAGCCTGCTGCACCACCATCCCAGACCTAGGGAATGACGCTCAACTTGCAGCTTCTGCAGACCCCGCCTCCCCTCGCTTCCCCTCTGCACTGCAGGGGCCCTTCCTCTAAGGAGCCCAGAACTGCCAGGTTGCACAGATGGCTCAAACTCAACCTCCTAAAGCACGGTGTGTAATCAGAAGTGATCAGGCCAGCTGTCCCTGCCCTGGTGGTCCCGGTTACTAAATGTGGTGGCCAGCCTTGTGGTCAGATGGCCTGCCTACATTTAAACTCCAGTTTTGCTCCTCATGAAACTCAAGCTGCTAGGCAAGTGACCACACCTCCATTTCCCTCTCTGTAAAATGGGGGTACACGGAATAATACCCAGTGAGGTGCACTCTGGACGCACAGGCAGGAGGATCTCTGTGAATTTGAGGCCAGTCTGGTCTGTGTAGTTCCAGGTTAGCTAGGGCTACATAGACCCCATATAACCCTGCCCCTCCAAAAGAATTCCACGCCAGATACCCTCACATGAACCCTGCTGATCTCTGCCCCTGCCTTAGTGTCCCATGTGCATGGTTATGAGGGATCACCAGAGTGGAGAGGCAGAAATTACCTTGGGAGGTCAGGGATGCATTTCCTGGGAATGGTGATGTCTGAGCTGAGGGCTGAAAGGTGAGCCCAGATGGATAAGGTGGACACAGGCATTGATAGCGTGGGAGTGAGGCTGCCAGGGGGACATCCTTGTAGGAAGAGTTTGTGGGACCATGAGGTGTAGATTTGTGGGGTAGATGGGGGCCAGGGTAGGAGAAATTAAAATTCTTTCAAGCAAGAAAGGAACCTACCTCTATAGGACTCCTCAAGGTTGACCGTTTGAAATCCAAACTCCTTATTGGGGCATTTAAAGCCATTCACAAGTCTCTCTCCTACTTATCACCTATTGATCATCTATCATCTATCTATCAGTCATCTATCACCCATATCCATCTGACTGTCCATCTGTCCATCCTTCCAGTACCTGTCTGTGGTAGCTAGCAATGCATATTTCTATTTGTCTGTCCAGTCCATCTTAACCAAAATAAGCTTTTTTTCTTCTTCTTTTTCTGTCATTTATCTCATGCTTTAAGATCTCCCTTAATAATAATCATTGACAGCTTTCAGGTTGGAAGGGATACAACCTTCTATCTGAGCCTGCAGAAGTGGCCCTGCACATGTGGCCACAGCAAAGTGCTGTGAACAAGGTAGCTTAAACAATAGAAATGTATCAGTCCACAGTTCTGGACACGACAAGTCCAAAGTTAAGGTGCTGGGAGGGTTGGCTCCTCCAGAAGCCACTCTCCTTGGCCTGTGGATAGGAGACAAGGACACCAGGCACACTGGATTAGGACTGACCTATAAGGGCATATTTTACCTCAGGCACCTCTCTAGAAATCTGTCTCTAAATGCAAGCACATTCTGAAGGCCTGGGGTGGGGCATAAGGCTACAACATATGAATTCCGAGGACTCTGTTGCTACTGGTATCCATCAAGGGTTCTTCCTAGGAGTTTTAATGAGCTGTGTGCTTTGGGGTGTTGCACAAGTGACATCTGCCAGGGATCATGCAGGCCTCTGTGAAGGGTATCTCTCATTGGACACTTTTGTGTGTCTTTGCTTGTGTCCCTGGGAAGCAGACCAACGTCTTCTGGAATATCTTCCTAGACTCCCGGCTTTCCTCATGGATATCACTCAGCAGTCCCCCAGAGCCTGCCGCAGTCAGATCTCCCAACACGACAATAACGAGGTGGCATTCTGAGGTGGTGTGTGGTGAGGCGAGGCTTCCTTGCAGGTCCTTTCTGACTGGTGTCCGCTCAGCTGTGGGACTGTGTACACCCTCCTTGCCTGTCTTTCTGGCCACCTGTCCTGTCTGCAGTAACACAGCTCTTTGCTCTCTCATTTGCTCCTTGTAGTGTTTAATTACGTGTGGTCAGCTGTCTTACTCTTGACCGTTCATGTGGCTGTGGTCTTCTGAGAAGAGCCGATAGAATGTGGAGGGTGTAACAGGGTGTGGCTCTGGAGGCCGGCCGCCAACAAACTGTGCGCTAGACCAGGCCCTGATCTTTGTGGCTGTTTGGTTTGGGAAGCAGCCATTTTGTGAGGGAGCCCAAGCAGTTTGGGGGAGGCTCCTGGAGAGAGGAGCCAGGGCTTCTAGCAAAGCCAACATCCAGGGTCACTGCACCTGTGGGTGAATGACTACCACATTGAGTCGTGATGACCCTGCAGGTACATACTCTAGCTGAGTCAGATCAACTGTATGGCTAGGGAAGAGTGGCCCCCGAGACCTGTGCAGATGACAGATACATTCAAAATGATAGATGGCTGACCAGTCATGAGTTCTCATACTGAATCTCTAGACTTGTCCCTCTGTTTCCTCCCACTTGCCCAATAATGTGTGTGGTCTCTCTGTGGCCCAGCTGGCTCTTCATACAACCTCCCCCATCTCCCTCCTCCACACACACTTCTTTCTTCATTTGTGTCGGATTGTGTCAGTTTCTGTCACTGATGACTGCAAATCCCAGGCAAAATGCCCAGCTCCCCTAGGGAGAGGTGAGCCCCCCCCCCCCACACCTTAAGACAGGATCCCAGCAACCCTCTGCAATAGCCTGGGGCCTGTTTCACACCTTGGCATCAGACACCATGCCCACTGGGTGCCGCCCCTACACCCCACTCAACACCTGCTATTTACTGGGTCCTAAAGAGTGTGTTTGAATGAGGAAGTGAGTGAACAGATGGCCCCTCTTCACACCTGGCCTCAGCAGTGCAGGTGAGCTAATCACCAGGAGTCACACTTTCCCCCTGGCCTAATCCTCTGGGACAAGCAGTTGTCCATTTATACTTTGAAGTTTTGGTGAGTATATAATATATATGGCTTACATACCACAGCCCTGGATGACACAGTTTAGATCTCTCTCAGCAGTGTAGGAACTGAACCATCCCACAAAACACCAGCTTTGGAGGGCTCCCCGGGCCCTAGATGAACACTGTGATACATGACCAAATCCCATCCTTGATGGGCCGCATGCATCTGTCAGCTCAGGCACAGACAACTTATTGGGCCATTGTGGCACTTCTCTGGCTCCATGTGGAATGTTTGTGTCCTCAGCAAGTTCATGTTAAGTCCAAACCTCTGTGCAAGAGCCTTTGGGAGGTGTTTCTATCACTCGGGTGGTCTCTTGAAGTGGGTTAATTCCCCCAGAGAGCTCCTCTGTACCTTGACTTGAGAACACAGTGAAGCGATGCTGTGAATCCAGAAGAAGCCTTCACCAGATGGAAAACTGGCCTGGGTCTTGACCTTATAGACCCCAGACCTGTGAGGAATAAATGCCACCCAGGCTGTGGCATTTTGTTATAGCCAGCCTGAATGGACTGAAGCACTCCCCTGTGACAACCCCGCTTAGCGCTTTACCAATAAGGATAATTCAGAACAGGAATCAGCTGATGAAGTGGTGTTCAGCAGGGACATAAGGAGAGATGCTGGGAGGGAGGCTCTGTGGTAGAATGTTTCCCTTCTGTGTGAGCCCTGGAGAGAGACTTCTGTAAGTGGAACTTTATAAATGAAAACTATACAAGTCCGAGGTGTGGACTGCTAAGGTAGATGGCTTTGAAGAGGGCCATCTTCAGCCAGAGCTCCATGAAGAGAACTCAGGGCTATAAAAAAGGAAGATAGTATGCCCCAAGGGTGGAGGTACCTCCAAAGAAGTGAGGCTGAGGAAACACTGTGTTGAAGGAACTCTCAAATCCGGGGCTTTGAGCATTCCAGGCCCTACCCCACCCAGCTTTAGTAACTTGCAGGTACCCCATGAAGTGGAAAGCCAAGGGTGGACCCTCCCATTGCTCTAGATTTTGAAAGGGGGTCCCCTAGGCATGGAAAGTCTTTTCCTCAGGTTCAGCTGCCAACAAGCAGAAGCCAGTGGGGCTTGGACTACTGTCATAGTGAAAACGCTTGACTTCTCAAAATTCCCAGTGTTTTCAATTCTAGTGTCCTGAGCCATGCATAAGGCCTAGGATAGTAGTTGATGTTGTTAGCCTGACAGAGTCTAGAACCACCTGAGAGAAGGACCTCTGGGCATGCCTGTGGGAGATTATCATGACTGTGTGACTGTTGTTGGAAGATCCTCTTGGCTGTGGGGCGGGTCCTGAGCAAGGCATCCTGGACTAGATTTAGCCAGCACTAGGGAGCATTCATTACTTTCTGATTTTTGGGTGTGTCTCTGATATGACCAGCCACTTGGGGTTATTACTGCTTAGACTTGCACCCTTTAACTGTGAACCAGAATAAACCCATAAGCCGCATTTTGCCAGGACGTTTTATCTTAAGAACAGGGAAAGAAACTAAGCTGATGACCCACACCTGTTATCTCAGTACTCTAGACACTGAGGCAGGAGGATTGCTGTGAGCACAAGGCCAGCCTGGGTTACACAGACCTTTCTGGGCCTCCACTCCATCTGCTCCCAATTACAGTGTTCTTAATAAATAGCAGCTTACTTATTAATGTCCCTGCACATTTATAACAGGAAAGAGAGCTTGTAATGTCTTGTTTAAAGGTCACAGGGCGATTGTAAACTGCCTCCTTGATTGCTGAAGTGACTTTGAGCTGAGTTAGCCTGGACCCACCGCTGGAACTTTCCTCACATTGCTGTGTGAAGGGAGAACACTGGTGTCGGAGCTGCAGCAACCGCCCTTCCAGGGAGAGGCCGTGGTGGTTGGTTTACACCCCGCAGGAAGGCAGTGACTTCTGCCCTCGCCAAAGGCTGCAGCTGCAGAGGGCCAGGCATCCGACCTCCTCGCTGTGAGCCGATGTGGCCCACAGCCCGGCTCTGACAGGGACTTTGCTGTCCCTTCTTGATGTTCTTGTGGGCACATCCCCTGCCAGCCTGTGTGCTTTGGGCCCATCTGGTGTGGAATGGCCTCGGCGGAGTGAACTGAGCGGCAGCCATTCCTATGCCAGCTCTCCACCAGGAAGATGGTGAAAACACCATGAATATTTCATAGCCCCGAGGAGAGGTTAGGCACTTTATGGAAACCATGAAAGCACAGTCCATCATCCTGGGCCCCACACTGTCAGCCTGGGCCTGGTGGTGGCTGGGAAGGAGCTCCAGCAGGAAGGTTTTAATTGAACTTCTCTGTATTCTGTCTTACTACAGAAGGGCTTGAAGGTGCAGAATGTAGAAAAAGGTGTGTGTATGGGGAGGGGTAGACATAATACCCTTGATTTTACCCCTACGAAAAACGTTGTATGCATTTTGTGTATTTCCTTTTAAGCCCCCCTCAGATTGTAACATAAGTTTTGCTTCTTTTAAAATATTAAACACACTGTAAACATGCCCCTGTTATTACGTGCTCATAGTGAACAGTTTTATTGGCTATATAATATTCCATCAAGTAGAGATAATTATGCATTCAGTAGTTACACGTGAACTCATCACACAAATGGTAGGTATGCAGGGGGAGTGTACAAAGGAAGGGATATTATGCAGTGCTGTTCCACAGAACCCTTGGAGACAGAGATGAAGCAGATGGTCCTGGTCTAATATGATGGGGTGCAGTGGGCCTGGCTGCAGCCTGGAACCAGGTACTCAGGCTTTGAGATGACCTTGAAGCAGTTGTCTGTTACTGCAGAAGGGAAGTGGGGATGGCAGGTCTCCAGGCCAGAGGGACATTGTGTGTGAGGCACAATGGTCAGGGTCAGCTGGTGTGTCCTGTGTTGTAGAGCCATTACTTGTCAGTCTTGGAGGTTCTGGGCAGGCATGGTGGACTCTGGAGGGATGGGATGGGATGGGTGCTTCTTGCAAGAGGCCAGCAAGTCCCAGGGAGGTGCTCTAAGCTGTGGCGGAAGGGGCGTGGAGAGCTGTCCCAGTCTGTGGGAGAAGGAAGGCTGAGCTGCCTGGCCTGGTCTTTGCCCAACAGGAGGTCCCAGGCTGGGGAGTGTGGGTGGTGTAACTGTCACTCCTGGCTATGACAAAGTATCTGATAAAGGAACCCAAGGAAGGGTATATCCGGGCTTACCGTTAGAGGTGTCCAGTGAGGCAGCTGGTCACATCGCATTTAAAGCCAGGGAGCAGAGAGAGGAGGATGCTGGTGCTCAGTTTACTTTTTCTTCTTTATTTGGTCTAGGACCCCAGCTCATGGAATGGTGCCACCCACATTCAGGGTGGAGCTTCCCTGATCTGCTAGACCTCTCTGGGAACACAGCTACATCCAGCAATGTTTCCATGGTGATTCTAAGTCCCATCAGTTTGACAAGATGAACTGTCGCTGATGGAGAGAGCCTCTCTCTTCCCTGCTGTTGACGCCCACTATCCTGCTTTTGTTGTTTTAGAGTAAGATATGCTGAGCATTGTGGGATACACTGAGCATTGTGGGATATGCTGAGCATTATGGGAAGGTCTGTTGGCCTGCATCTCAGGTTCTCTTAATGTTGCTACTCCAGGAGTGTTGAGTCTTGTTAAAACTGTTGGGTTAAAAACAAAAAAAAAAAAAAAAAAAAAAAAACAAAAAAAAAAACAAAAAAAACCTGTTGGGTATTCTTCTTAAGGGCTTCAGTAAAATTGGACATCATGTTGTCTACATTTGTTCTGGGTGTGTTTCAGAGAAGCTGCCCTTTAACCACTACTGCAGGAGTTATCTGTAGAGCCCAGCTGCCTACCTGCCCCTCTGCTTTATCCAAAGGATCAACCGTCGATGCCACATGGGAGCCATGGCCATGCTCACTCTCACTAGGTGGGGTCTTCCGAGGTGGGGCTGGGGCTGTGCCCTTGGTGAATTGTGATGTAACTTGCCTGTCCATAGATAGCACAGCTAGTTTGTCTTCATAGAAAATTAGTTAAGAGTAACCAGAAATGTCTCTGTATCTCAATCTCTGCTGCAGAAGGCTGTGCCTGTGGTCCAGGCAGAACTTTGTAAGCCCTCTGGGAGCTATGGGAGTGGCCCTACTGACACCCAGGCTTTGCTGCACATGCCTGTCACTCTTCAAGAGCTGTAGCTATTAGGGCTGTGTGACAGGTGATGTCACTTAGTGAGGCAGGCAGCAACCACTTCCTTCTGCCTCCTGGTTCTGACAGTCTGGGGTTCTGCAAAGTGAGGCTGTCAGTCTTCCCTCTGAAGGGTACCTGCTGTGCCTCTCTATAAATGGTGGGTGGGTAGTCACATGGTGGTGATGGTGAGGAGGAGGATGACGATGTCTGGAAGGCCAGGCTCCTGTCTCTAGCATGTAGCTTTAGGGCAGTTGGATTCCTTAGGTGGTAGCTGGCTTTCCAGGATCAAGGCCACAGTGCCTTCCCTGACTTTCTCAGAAGTCACATGTGTCCCTGTCATTTACCTGGTGTAAGTTGCAGACTAGCCCTGGTTGAAGGCGACTTAGACTTGAGCCATGGGGTAGAGGCCAGCTTGTGTGCAAGTGCAGGGACACAGGCAGGGCCAGCAATGCTGCTAAAGCCTCTTGGTGCATGCAGTCTGCCCCCAAATGGCCTGGGTGGTGCTGAGCCCTGTCTGACCTTGGGCAGGTTCCTGAGCAGAGCACATTCATCTTCCTGCTCAGGCAGAAGTATGTGTCTTTCCCTCCCCATCCCAGTTCAAGGATACCAGCAGCATCCTTACTCATTAAAAATGCAGAGCAGGGCAGGTGAGTGGAGGCTTTCTTTAGAGGGCAGAATTGACAGGCAGTAGCCTTTGTCCTGGGGGTGTTTCGAAGACACAAAGCTCCTGTCCTTATCCTCTCCTCCCACTGCGTGTTTGGTGATCCTCAGACAATAGTGGTCAAGGTGGGGCTGGGCAGGCCTTCTTGCTGGGCCACCTTGTGGGGAGAATGCAGAATGGGAACAGGTGAGCCAGGCTGGCCTTTCTGCCTGGCTCATTTGGTGCCAGAAAGGACACACTGACCTTCCCAGCAGCGAGTTTGCTTAGCGTTTTTTAGAAGCAGGTTTATTGGAAACCACTCCAGCCCTTGTGGTCCCGACCCTGTCATGGTGTGTGAAGCTCCTTCCAAGGAGCCGCAGGGGCCATTCTCTGCTCTTGTGGACCTGCCATGGTCTCTCCAAGCCACACGAGGGGAAGATAGGACAGGCTTGGGTGGGGCTGGTTCCTGATGGCTAACACCATACTGGTTCCTGATGTTTGTGTCTGTGCATCTGGGAGGGGCTCAGGCCACCCTGGGGCTCCCCTTCCTCAGTGCATGTGGGACCTATCGAGACCCCCTCCCATGTCATCTTTGGGTCTAAGTCAGTGACTAGAATGTCCTTTTGGGGCCACTCTAAGGTCATGCAGGGATCATGCGTGTCAATGCTGAGAAAATTCTTTGCCCGTGCTGGTCATTGCAGCAGGCAGTGGGACCATGGCAGAGGGATCACACTTAGTCCGTCCATGCTCTGCAGCATGTGAAGGAAAGTCCCACCTGCCTCCCTCTGCAGCCAGCCAGGGTGTAGCTGTGGGGAGTGAAGATGTGCAGAGAGTCAGGGGCAGCAGAGTGTCCCCAGGGTGGGCAGCTACCCTCGAAGGCATGAACTCCAGTCAGTAGTTCATCTGTCCTAATACACATATCTCACCTCGTCCTTAGGGGAGGTGTCAGACTCAGGCAGAAGAAACCCGTGTCATCAAGATGGCATCCATAGAGTCCCAGACAATCCAGCACAGCACAGCCCTCCAGAGCACTGCGGGTGAAGGGAGGGGCTGACTCAACCCACACTTTCCTTTGCCCCCCCCCCTCCCGGCCACCTCATCCTGGGAGGCTGAGGATTAATTATGTGTTGTCTTTGTAAGCAGGGGGCTATAAAAAACTATCTGCAGGCCAGCACCTTCGATATCAGCCAGGCCTGGCTGGATTTATTGCCTCCGCCTCCTCCAGACTGCTCAGAGAGGCCAGTGCCTGCTGCCCACCCCCACTATGACAGAGGGAGCCGACAAAGTGCAAGCCACAGAAGGGAATCAGTGTACAGTGGCAGAGTGTCCCTTGGAGTTGGTCCCCACCAAAAAGGTGACATTCTCTGGGACTGTGGTTGTCTAGGGGTGAGCAGTGTCTCGAGATCTCTGAGGGTCAGTGATTCCTGGGCAGACATGGGTTTGTCCCAATGGTCCGCAGGGTACTGGGTGCAAGAGATTTGAAGGGAAGAGGACTGTGGTAACAGATGTGATTGATAAGGTCTATGTCCTGAGATGTCCCCAAACAGACTGGCTGGGTGAGTGGTCAGCACACGTTCAGTGGAGGGAGGCTCCCACAGGCCAAGCTGCCCAGAGGAGGCATCTCGTTTGCCTGGGTGGTGGGCAGTCCAGGTCAGGGAGGGTTTCCTAGAGGGAGGAATCCAGGCCTTCTGTAGTCAAAGAACAAAGATCTTGGAGAGAGGCTCCTAGAGAGTCCCAAAGTCACAGTGCCTTCTGGATGAGTGGAGGGACAAAGGATTTGGGTAAGTGAGGAGCCTGGCCTCATGGAGGGAGGCTGGCAAGGGCCCGGACTGAGGATGCTGCCACCGCCAAGTGCAGAACTGTCATTTTGTCATTTCCAAGTGACTGAAATGGAAGGGAGGGAGTCCCCAGCTCAGAAATGGATCGGCCTGAACTTGAACTCAGGCACAATGGGCTTTGCATCCCTGAGGCTGTAGGTGGCCTCCTTGGGTGAGGGTTGTGTCTGGTCACTCACAGGCTTTTTTGTGGCCTCTCTCCTTCTATGATTTGCTTGGCAAGCCATGGAAAGCCAGAATCCCCCAAGCTGACCTGCTGAGCATATCATCTGGCACTTCCTTCCTGCCCTTGGCTAGTTTTGACAGTGAGGCCGAGCCACAGCTTTGTGTCTCTGTGACCCAGATGAAGAACGAGGTGGACATTTAGTGCCGAGTGGAACAGGACCCTGTGTCTGCGTTAAAAATGGAAGTGCTGAGAACAGGGGAGCAAGCCAGTGTCTGTGTGTCTGTGAGAACTGGTTTTGGATGCTGGCCAGATGAGATGTGTCTAGTCTTGATCCCATTGACATCCGCTATTTGGTGTTCCTATTCCACCCAAAAGATAAGAGCTGATTATCACCACAGGGCCGTTCAGGCCCAGCTCAGGGCTGCACAGCCCATGGTTCTAGTGGTAGGGCTCCGAACCACTCACCCTGATTGACAGCTCCACAGATGGGGTTCCTACCACACCCAGCAGCTCCCAGAGCTAATTTTGTTACTGCTGGAAGCCGCAGTCCCCAAAGCTATCTAGGACAGGCAACTGAATACAAGAGAATTAGGGGGATCCTGGGAACATGAGTCTGGCTTGTGGAGAGTTGAGGGGAAGCCTTGCAGGGAATTCCCTGAGTCTCGAGGTTGTGGGCAGGGCTCTCTTCATTCTCTCCTGCCCTAATGAGTCACAGCATCCTCTGGGAGCCTAACCCCCACGCACACCTGGCCAGGTTCTGGAAACCTCACCACATTTGGCTTCTAGAGAACTTTCTGGCCCTGTGGGGAGCTACTTTCTAGAATTCTCAGGGCAGAGGGTGGGAAAGGGTTGGGCTGCAGCCTGTGTATTGTCAGGGGCCTAGAGACCTGTTGAAAGGCGCCTGCTTTTTTTTTTTTTTTTTTTCTTCCAGCATGCCTGTGCTAAATGTGCCCTCAGTGTCTCATGGCAGCCCAGTGCACACTGAGTGAAAATCATGTGTTCATCTGGCACAGGATTAGGTGGACCCAAAGTGCGTCTTGTCTGGACAGCTAGGTTCTCATGTGGGGCTCAGCAGGGGAAGATCCTGAGTGATGCTGACCAGAACCTATGCAGGACTTTGCCCTGATCCTTGGGGTGAAGGCCACTGGCTGTGGTTCCTTTGCTCAGTTGTGGGGAGAGGACACTTAAGAAGAGGTGGAAGAGTCCTAGAAGATAGCAGTTCTGATCCTTGGCTCAGTCCTTAGAGTATCATGTAGTGTCCAAGATGTGGGAACTGTATATCTGGACCCCATCCACTTGGGAAGAACAAGCAGGCTCTGGGCCTGGAGGGAAGGGAAGGAGGCTGATGTGAGGGGCTTCTCACCAGGGTCTGCCTGAGAGCTCAGCCTGAGCTCAGTGGGTACAGCTGGCCCTTGGTAGGGTGGAGAGGGCCCAATGAAGCCTGTTTAGTGGACTAATGTCAGGACACTTGGGCTATGGCCTGGCCCAGTTCCTGTGACCTCTCAGTACCTTAATGTTATTCAGTAAGTGCCTTTTGTACCCTAATTATGGGTGAGGGGAGGTACTTCCCAGGAAATGGACGGGAGGGCTTTGTACAAAACCTCAACAAATATTTTCCATTTTTCTGTAATGACCATGGTTTTTTTCCTCACTAGCCTGGTAGATCTGGGAAGGCCTTGAGAATGTATAGAAAGCTAGGCAGAATGACTCATGTCTGTAGCCCTAGCACTTGGGAGGCTGAGGCAGGGCACTGGCATGAGTTCCAGGTTACCCTGGGCTATAGAGTTGAGAAATTGTTTAAAAAGAAAGAAAGAAAGAAAGAAAGAAAGAAAGAAAGAAAGAAAGAAAGAAAGAAAGAAAGAAAGAAAGGAGAAAGAGGAGAAGCCAGGCCTTTCTCAGGCCCCTTTCCAGAGGGTGTAGCTGAGTGCCTGTGGTTCTTGTGCACACAGGACATCTAGGCAGCTGCACCTCTGCCCCTCCCACCAGGGAGGAGCCTGTGACTCTGAGCTGCAGGTGTTCAGCAGTTGAGTTATTGGGCCTGATGCTAGGTAGAGCCTGAGACTCGCAGAGACTTATCAAGGTTTTACTGCTCCTCAGGAGGAGACCTTGGCTGTGGCCCTGCAAATAGGTCTTGCTGGGCCTCATGAAGCCCTCTCCCAGAGAAGGATGGGGTCCCACGGTGTGATTGCCAAGTTCTTTTCCATTAAATTGCTAAGGAAACAGTCGTCCATAGATGGGGAGGAATAAAGATTAGGTCTACCTGAGGCCTGATGCCACACCCCCAGAAGTGATTGGGAGCCCAGTAGTGATGGGACTCAAGAACCTGAGACTAGATCCAGGACCTCAGTTTCGGGTGTCCAGGGTGCCAGTGAGTGCTGCCTCCTTCCATTCCATTTCTCCCAGCTCTTCCTCTGCAGGGAAGAATAGCAGCCACTGCTTCGGGGTTATTTCAAGGGGATCCCCATGGAAACGGAGAGTGGGCGGCTCCTCTCAGCCACAGATAGGCAGTTGGTTGCAGTGGCAGCCTGTCCAACCAGAGGGTGCGAGGGACCAGGGACCTACTTTGACAGTGGGGTCTGCAGAGGCCTGAGCGAGGGTGCTCTCTGCCTTGTACTCTCTCTAAGGTTCCCAAGGCTCCCCAGGAATCCCCAAGCTGGGCTTCAGCTGCCAATCTCTCTTTCTTCAGCCCGGCTTGGACTAGGGCTATTGGAGGCTTCCCGTGTCCTTCCTGGAAGTCCGTATTTTAAGGCTTGGTTCCTCTCAGAATTTTTTTCTCCACCATGGACTAGATAATTCCCAGAATCCCTTGCTCTCTTTCACCATCCCCGTTTCCCCTTCTATTCAGCAGAGAGGTAGTTCTAGCTCATGCAATGCTTTGACCCAAGAAAGTGCTTCGGAACTTCTGCGAGCCTCACTTCTCCCTTCTGATGAATGGGAGCTTCCGTGTCTGCCCTGTCTGGCTGGTACGGATCAGCTCAGCAGCAGAGAGGTAGCTGCATTGTTGCTGTCTGTTTTTCCCTAGCCCTGGGTGGGCTGTGGCAGGTGAAGCCGAGGAGGCAGGGAAGCCACCCAGGAATTAGAAATGCAGGGAAGTGCCCTCCGGATGGAGCCTAGTGGGATCCTTTCACCCCTTCAGAAGCAGTAGACTTCCGGGCTCTGGGTGTCTTTGCTGCTTCTGCAGGGTGTGGTGGGAGTGGGTGGGTGGGATGATGTTGTTCTTCCTAAAACTGAGGGGAGTGAGGTCTAGAGAGGTACTGTGATTTTGGCTTATGCCTAGAAACAGGCTGATCCCAGGGCTTGGCTTCACCCCAGGGTCTTCGAGGGTTCACTGCCCCACCCCTACTGTGGCCTAGCTGCTGGGCCACATTGGGGTGGGGCTGGGAGCTGAGGATGTGGAGCACTTCCAAGGCCAGTGATACCTGGTGTTGGGAAACCGTGAGAGAACTGTGTGTAGGGGGTGGTGAGGATGCTGGGGAAATGCTTCTGAGAAGTTCTGGTGTCTTGGGATTTTAACTGATACATTCTAGATGGTTCCCAAGGGCTAGGTACTGTTCTGGGTGCTTGGCTTTAGACTTCAATGTTGCTCTAAGGATACATACCTTTGTTCCTGGCAGAGCACAGAGAGGTTCAGTGATGTGCCTGGTGGCACTCAGCCAGCAGAACTAGGATTTGAACTACAGCCCAGAAGCACATGAGACACTAGTCCTTGGGATCCTTAGAGAGGGGCTAGTGTAGGAATCTAAACTAGGAGACAATGCCCATAGATTGAGGCCATATAGCGATAGGGTCCAGAAATTTTCCTGCCTCTGGTTCTGGGGCCTGAGGGGTAAAAGGCAGAGACACAGAGCCCCTCTCTCGGGGAATGAGGTTGCTGAGAGCTAGTATTAAGACCTGGACTTCGTAGCAATCATCAGTCTGTTTATGAAATGGTGCCTAGGTGGAAGATGGGCCATTGCTCTCACCATTCTGAGGATTTGACTAGCAGGTGGCGGGCTGAAACCCCTTTGACACGCCATGCTTAATTCATGACCTCCCTTGTAGTGTTTCCTGTTGAAGGAATTTGGTGCATGGTTGCTAATACATGTATATAAGTGCTTCTGGCAGGTTCTGTCCTACAACTCTCTGGAACATTCTTAGCTATTGCAGTGAGATGTTCAGGTGCCACTCCAGAGAGGTGTAGAGTGGGCTTTGGGATGATACTGAGCAAGGGATGTGAGGATGTCTCCGGAAGTGACCTGTGAGGACTGTTTCATTGTTTAGGGCATGCTTCCCACCTACCAGGGTAGTTACAGCGAATCTGTGTACGCCATGGAAGGCAGGCAAGCCATGTGCAAGGTGTGTGTGCTGGGAGAGGGGGAGCTCTGCCTTCCCTCATACATAGCTTCCTACGGTGTAGAGAAATGAAGAAACCAAGGTTGTCTTTGCAGCTTTGAAATGAAAAAAAGTCTTGTCCTTGGCATAGCAGGGTACAGGAAAGGGGGGTGTTGATCATTCCTCCAAACCTCAGAAATCTAGCATCTGGGCCTGTGCAGGACTCCTGAGAGTACTGGGGAAGCCATATGACCTCCTTAAGCGGCAGGCTTTTGGCTTTTGTGGGGAGATTCGGTAAGACGTGACTGCAGGGGTGGAAGGGTCTCTTCCCTCAGACCCTGCCCTCCTGCCATGGGCCTGTGGACATTGCCTCTGGCTTGGGGACCTGCTCACTTTCCTAATCAGGTTTTGGACCAACCTGGGGTCCCAGACACTGCTGTTGGCAGAGGGCTGCAAGCAGTAAGTGTGTGACCAGGGTGAGTCCCCATGCTTGCTGCCTCCTGGCTGCGTGGGCTGAGTGAGGCGGCCCAGTCGGCTGCACTGAGAGCCATCTGTTTGCAGCCCTTGGACCAGATGGTCTCTTAGGACTCCTGGGGGCAGGGTGGGGAGGGAAGACATTTGCCAAACACCCAGCATCTTCTAGGGCTTCATCGCAGCCCATCCTTAAACAGACCAGGAACGGAAGGCCTACAATGGTTCAATGGCAGGTGAAGGTCACGTAGTTAGGAGGTGGCAGAGGCGGCATTTGAACCCAGGGCTTTCTGACTTCCTGGGCTCCCGAGGTTCCAGCTGAGGGCTGTGACCCCAGTTCCAGTGTGTCTTTGGGCCTTGTCTGGAAGTCTAGACTGTGCCCTGCTTTATTAGGGTCAGACAGACAGGAAGGCTGGGTCTGCACAGCCCTGTGTGTGTCCTAAAGCACCCTTTGGCTCTTAAAAATAAAAATAGAAAACCTCTCCGGATAATGTTGGGGAAAGGGAGCAGTCGACTCAACACCAGGGAAGAGGCAGACTGCCGGGAAGGGGTGAGAGCCTTGTGATGGAAGAGTACAGGAGTGTGAGAAGAGAAAGAGAGGGCAGGGAGAGGGGAGAGAAAGAGAAAAAGAGGCGGGGATTAGGAAGAGAGCAGAGGAAGGGAGGAAGGGAGAGGCTTCTGGAAGTTAGAAACTGGGTTCTCTATGGGGCCCTGCTTTCTAGGATACTGAGGGGTAGTAGGAGCAGGGGTCAAGTCCGCTGTGAGTCATGAGCAGGCTGTGAGCTTTCAGAGCCTGGATCTCCTCAGCTGTGATGGGAGACCACAGGCATGGCATCTCTCTTGTGCGGCTCCTCTAGATCCGTTCCCAGAGCACAGCCTTCTGGAAGCTTCTGCTGCTCCATACTGAGCTAGTGAGCACAAAGGCTCTGGAGTCAGGACGTTCTCACTTCAAGCCCTACAGCTCTTCCGGCCTTGTGGCCACAGTAAAGTCGCCCAACTTCTCTGTGCCCACTTTCTTTCTCTGTAGAATGAGGGTGGTAGAATTGTGCCTACATGCTAGGCCTGCTGGGAGAGTAACGGGATGAATTCACATGAAGCACATGGGAGTCAGTTTCTCGGTGCCTTGGCATCCTCCACAGTCGTCGTCATCGTGATCATCTCCCTGTCTCTTTTTTCCAGCCTAAGAGGCCATGCTTTGTGGTACACAGTAGGGCCTGAAACCATTGGGACTAAGCTGGGCTGGATGGCCCTCTGTGGTCATGGATTGGTGGCCCCAGAGCTGGAGCAGTTGCCTGAGGGTAAACCCCTTCCCCTTTTCACAGGGTTCTGCCATTTTCAAATAGGCTCTTTGGAAGCCAGGTGTGTGCTTTGCTTAGGGTAGGCATGGTGATGCCTCCCAGCCCCAGGCAGGAGGACCATCTGCAAGCCTGTGGCTGGGGAGGCCTTCTGCTGGGGGCAGATGGCTAGAGTATAGGCCATGTGCTGGAAACATGCAGGAGGTGGCATGTTAGACACAGTTTGGTGGCCTCCTTGAAGTGCAGGGTCCCCAAGTCTCTGAATCACGTCAAAATGTGGGAGGCATGGCTGGATGGTATGAGGGACACTGTGACCACAGCAGGCTGGTCACTTTGACTCACTGCCTCCTCTCTTCCCTTCTTCTCTTCTCTCCTGCCCGCTTTTCTCCTTTCCTGTCTTTTCTGTCCTCTGCTATCCTGTCCTGTCCTCCCTTGTCCTCCAGACTCTGGCTTGAACTGGATTTGTTCTCCTCGGTATAACTGCTTCCCACATAGCCTATGGGAGGTGCACAGGCAGCAAGGCAGCTTTGGTAGGCCAAGAGCTGCCAGGCATCAGGCATTTATTTCTTTTTTAAAATTTATTTATTTTTATTTGTGTACATGGGTGTTTTGCCTGCCGATATGTCTATATGAGGATATCGGATCCTCTAGAACAGGAGTTACAGACAGTAGTAAGCTGCCATGTGGGTGCTGGGAATTGAACCTGGGTCCTCTGGAAGAGCAGCTGGTGCTCTTAACCACTGAATCATCTCTTTAGCCCCAAGGCATTTATTTCTAATGCCAGCAGTGACAGGAGGAGCTGAAAGTGTGTTGTGGATGGAGGCTGGGTAGTTCCTGCCCAGACGACATTCAAGTGTGGTAGAGTGAGACCTTGTCTGGGCACAGCTGTCTCCAGCCTCTCCCTTTCCTCAGTTCTGCCCATTTTTAAAAATTGCCTTTGAGCCTCAGTGGGACAGTAATGAGGGAGCAGAGAGAGTCTTGGGGCTAGACACAGGTAACTGCAGTGTCCTGGGTATGCTGAGCAAAAGGGGACGGGATCCCATGAGCCAGGCGGCACCTGAGGAGGATAACAGCTTGAGCAGAGGCGAAGGGAGGCAAGGAAGCAAGTGCGGACATGAACAGGCGAGGATGCAGGAACAGCTGGAGAGGTGTGAGCTCAGGGCAGGCAGAGGGGTGCAGATCCCTGCAGCAGAGATCAGGGGATGGGAGGGGTGCAGATCCCTGCAGCGGAGATCAGGGGGTGGGAGGGGTGCAGATTCCTGCAGCGGAGATCAGAGGTGGGAGGGGTGCAGATCCCTGCAGTGGAGATCAGGGGTGGGAGGGGTGCAGATCCCTGCAGCGGAGATCAGGGGGTGAGAGGGATGCAGTCTGCCAGGGCTCTGAGCTGAGGAGCAAGAGCTGGGGGCTAGGGGAGAATGTCTCTGGTTGCAGTGTAAGGAAGGGCTCAGAGGGAAGAAATAGGTCACGGCTGTATAATAGGTCATCCCCTTGGGTCCCATTGCTGCTTTCTCTTCCAGATCCTGTACCAGTCACCCTGCAGGAGTCTGACCTTGGGCTGCTGGAGCCCATGCTGCCTGTGTACTCAACAGCTATGAATCCTGGGAGTTCATACCCTCTGGTTGGTTGCCAGAAACAGTGTGAATACACCCCTCAGGTCCCAGGCTCCTGGCTAGGTTGCTCTGAGATGCTCCCACAGAGCTAACCCAGGTTATTCTTCCTGGAACTTGTTGCTGTTACTCTGCTTGGCTGTCTTCTTGCTTTGGTTCCACTTCTCCACAGCTCTTCTGGTTTTTCAGTCGGCCGTAGGCGAGCCCAACCCAGATGCCGGGAGAGATAATGGAATAGGGACACCTGAGGACAGGCTCAGGAGAATGAGGCCCCACCCTGGGCGTCAGCATCACCTGGGTGTTTGGTCTCCCCACAAGGTTACAGAGCCAGCATGCTCTGTCCAGTCTGCCCCACTGCTGAGAGATCCTGAACTGTCGTGGTTGGGGAGCTGTGGTCTCCCTGAGTGAGCCTCTGCTGAGCCCACCACCACCCTACAAAACGTTGGCCATTAGGAACATTTGGGTTTTCACTTTCTTTGTTTTCCATGTCCTGGGACAGGGTGCAGACTTGCTGGGATGCTCATGTTGTAATGCCCTAAAGATAAACACCCTCTTCGGACGGCTCTCTGGATGAGGCCCCAGGGAATATCTACCCACTTGTCCTGCCCTGCATCTTGTTTTGTGAGCCACAGAGATACACAGGTCCATATGGATAGTCTATAGAATATTCTTATGGATGTTTTAACAGTAACATGGGCTGGAAAATAACGAGAAGGCGGGATTTATTTTCTCATAGTTTGGGAGGCTGGAAAGTCTGGGATTGAGAGGCAGTGTCTGGACAGGACTTGTGTGCTATCCCATCTCACAGAAGGCAAACATGCTTGAGAGAGTGACTTAGCTTTAACAGCAAGCCCGTTCTTGTAAACTCGGCCTGCTGGTGACATTCATCCATTTCTGAGGACTGAGCCTTTGGGCCAGTCACCTCCCACCCTGTTGCACAGGAGATTAAGTTTTTCCTGAGAAAGCTTGATCTAACTGTTGTGGGGAGGTAGCTTCAGTTGACAAGGCGGTGGTGGGGAAGGTGGGGCCAGGCCTTGGTGCAGTGGCAGAGCTGGGAGGCAGGGAGAAGAGGAGGACACTGGGATGCTTCCTGGGAACTGGCCTTGAGCTGGGCAACAGAGGGTGGTGATTCTTCCACACAGGGATGGCATGGGGGGGGGCGCGGGTGGGGAGGGCATGGTTGGTGTCTTGTGTGCTGAAGTTCCCAAAGGCAAGGGGTAGTGTTGTGGAATATTATTTTAAGATTTGTTACATTCATTTATGCTGAGGAATATTTATTTAATGATGCAAAGCTATGTTGTATTCTTTTATGCTGCATTTGTTTAACTCTGTAAAGCTGTGTTATTTTGCCTGCCTTTAACCCTGCCTAAAACACTCAATTGGTCTAATAAAGAGCTGAATGGCCAATGGTCAATAGAGGGATGGGCAGGGCTGTCAGGCAGAGAGAATAAGGAGGAGGAGAAATCTAGGCTCTAGAGAAGAGCCAGGAATGAGAAAAGGAGAGGAGGATGCCAGGGGCCAGCCACCCATCCAGCCATGGAGTAAGAAGGAAAGGAACATATAAAGAATAAAAAAAGGTAAAAAGCCCAGAGGCAAAACGTAGTTGAAGAGAAATGGAATAATTTAAGTTAGAAAAGTTGGCTAGAAACAAGCCAAGCTAAGGCTGGACATTCATAAGTTTCCATGTATTTATTTGGGAGCTGGGTGGCGGGTCCCCGAAGAGTAAAAACAAAAAATCAACTACAAGGTTGTTTAAATGCAAGCTGAGATGGGGCTGTGAGCATGCATCTGGCTAGCCAGGACTCCAGGGAATTCCATTCAGGTTTTTGGACTCCATCCTTGAGGGTACACTCTCTGCTTGGGACTGGACAGTTAGCCCAGTGGTAGAATGCTTGCCTGCCATGCATGGAGCCCTGAACAGACCCTCAGCACTGTGTATACTAGGCATTGTGGAGCACATCTGTAATCCTAGCACTCGGCAGGTGGAGGCAGGAGGATAAGAAGTTCAAGGTTATCCTTGGCCAGGCTAGGATATCAGAGAGTCTATTTTGGAAAATAAAAAATAAAACCAACCAGAATATAATGTCATATTTCCAGGTTAGGAAGATTTCTCCAGATAGAGGGGTGAAGAGAGGGGTGAATTGAGGGGTCCCAGAGGCTGGAGGACACTGGGACACATGAACCATCCCAGATATGGGAGTAGATCTGCCTGGGGGCCCAGCCCCAAGCTGGTGACTGAAGTCCCCACCAGCTTAAACCCTCTTCTCTACATCAGAGGCACGGTCCTCTGTCTCACCTCCCTGGGATGAAAATGAGCTTTTGAGCCATGCTGACATTAGACTTCTAATTTTTGTTTAATCTGTGGCTCATTTAGAGCATTAGGAAATAAAATCACCACCATCTGAATATGGCACCACGAATCAGTGCCTGCCACCAGCTGTGAAACCAGTCAGTTCTTCTTGTGCGCACACCCTGCGTTGATGACAACGCTAACTCTTTATCTTCATGGGCTTCCGAGTGGAGTAATTACTCACTTCTGCTGATCTTAGCAGAGCAGTGCCAGCAGGTCAGGCGAAGCACGTTTCTCTGGATGGCTTTTGCTGTTTCTTAAACCTGCCTCTTCTGTCTGCCTCTCACAGGGAGAAATGGCCTGGTTACTGCATTCTGGCCTTTCTAGAAATGGGCAAGGCGAAATAGAACATGTGGCATTTCTTGGGCCCTTTCCACATCCCTGGAGCTGTGCACACGCAGTCCCAGAAGGAGAGAATTCTTCATCTACATGGAATCTGCCCTGCATGTCAGGGAGGTCCTTTGACCCACCTGAACTCATAACAAGCTTCTGTCTGCACCTTCGCTATCAATTTTTACTCCTAGTCAGCCAAGGGCCAGCTGTATACCATGTACATATTAGTCACCTTCTGTTTTCTTCACACCTGGCCCTCTCCAATGAAGGGAAATAAACACACAAATAGAAGCCACAAAAAATAAATAATTAGAGAGTTTAATCTTGAGGGGCAGAAAGGCTGCTGGATGGAAGGGGCTGTAAAAAAGGGAGCCGAGTAAGGGATGCCCTTTGTTGTGAGTTTTTCTCCTGAGTGCTGCAAGACATGGGCAGCTTCAGAAACCTGTGTGATCCAACCGGAACTTCCCTTGGTGCTTATCGCATCCCTCGTCCACCAGTCACGTGACCAGCATGCTTTGCAGAAGTTGGCCTTGGTCATGGGGTGATGGCAGGACTGTGACCTCCTCTTCAGACCACTGTCAGAAACCTGTCAGAGCCCCTGGAACACGCTTTTGGGTTTTGGTCCCCAGAACCTTGGAGTCATTACAGACAAAGCAGGTTCTGTCAGCCAGCAAAGGCACAAGGTAACGTGATGCTGAGCGCAGCCCAGTTTACCTTGTCTGGGTGTCATGGTGTGGGACCTTGCTGCCCACTGGCCAGCAAGGTCTGTGTCACTCATTGCCATGGGCAGGGAGGCAGAGAAGCCAAGAGCCACACTGTGTTGTGTGAAAGGCACTTGGAACACTCATCAATGTTACACAGAGAAAAGTCAAAGGTGCCCAGGCCTGCAGCCCTCTGCATCTCCATGCCATCTCTAGGGAGACAGGAAAACAGAGAGGCTCTGACAGCCGTGGGCTCTGCTGAGCATGTTTGGCAGAGAGACCGACCTAAATTGACGCAAGGCTATTTATGGTCTTTGTTTCTCACAGGAGTGTGAATTGTCATATGTTTAATGCTTGAGCTCTGTCCCAGATCTCCTGGGGCTGACAGATCCAGGGGGAGTCACATACTGTATTACTACTTTCCCCCATCTGGAACATTCTCTGTTCTGAAATGCTGGGTCCAGCCCAAGGGCCGTGGGGCTCTCCACCTGACCCTGGATTCCATGATACCACAGCCCTGGAGCTACTTCACTCAGCCTGCAGGGAGCTGGGAGGGTTGGTGGCTTCATACCAGCCTTGCCCAGCCCTTGGACAGTGGTTGGTACAGAAGAGCAGAGGCCTCTGTCTTGCCTTGGCCTGGGTAAGAACCACTTGTCCATGGAGACCTCTTCCAGAGCAGGGCACACTATTCCTATGGAACATCCTCTCCCTAGGCTTCTCTGGGCACGTTCCTTAATCAATCACTTGCACTCTGGTCCTTGTCTTAGGGCCCTGGGGCTCCAGCAGAATACCTCTTCTTCAAGATCTCCAGCCTGCCTCAGACACAGGTTCCAGATTCTCCATGAATCTCTTTCCAGCCTCTAGCTCAGCCCCTCAGGGGTGCAGGTGGGAGTATGACCAAATCCCAGTTCACCAGGAGGTTGAGTATCTAGCCCCGAGCTCTCTGGACTTCTGGCCTAGCTCCTGCCACTCCATCTAGAACTTTACTCTCAGAGGTAGGCTCTGCTAGCAGGCGTTTATGCTCAGCTCTCTTGAGTTCCTGTGTGTGTGCTGTTTTCAGTATGAGCCAGTGGGAGGTCTGTGGTTGGTAATGTGGCCCCTGCCCATGGTGTCCTGTGCCTGTCAACTGTCTTCTTCCAGGCTTCATGCCCAAGCCAGGTCCTTTGGACTTGCAAACAGGCACCTCTGTCATCTGACCCCCAAGTCCATTCCCCTAAGGCCTTGCTTCTTAAAGTGAGTGAACATCGCAGCACCTTGGGGCCATGGGAAGCCTCCCCAACCCTCCTCCTCTGCTGTGCTTTGTTCGGGAGCACGCAAGATCACTTATCTGTAAAATCATTATTTGTGGAAAGCAGGAGCTAGCAGCTCCCAGAGTTGGCTTGATTTCTCTAAGTAGGCATGTCAACCCATCAGCTCAGAGTGAGCTGGCAGCGGGCCACTATTGTCCCAGCCTGCTTGGGGCCAGGCTGCCTTTTCTGAGGGTCAGCACAACCCAGAGGGACATCTGGCTCTGAGTCTTTCTTTCTTCATGTGGAGGGGAGACTCTGGGGACCAGTTGTCTTGTGTTTGGGGATGGGAGTGTCACATAAGGAGTCACTGAGCCTCTGGCTCTTGTTTGGACTTGCCTTGGTTTAAGGCTATCAGTGGAGTAGAACTTTCTCGATGTCCCCAGGTGAGTGGTTCCCATACTTCCTGAGTGCCGCCTGGCCCACATGGGCCTTTTGTATACTTAAAGATCTCCCCCATCCAGGCTCTGACAGCCCATTCCAGGCAGGGTCAAGTCATTATCTGTCCTACGGTGTGACCCACAGCTGAGTCTGCTGACCCAAAGGAGACCACTATAGGTGGTCCTCTGCTCAGGCCCTGCCATGTATCTGCTGAATTGGCACTGCCCAAAGAATCTGGGGCTGCTCTGGTATACTCTAGGGGGGCTATCAACACGCTCCCAAGTACCTCTGTCCCCTCCCCAATGAATTATTTCAAAGACACTAAGAATCAAATTTTAACATAGGCTTTCATCTGTGCCTTGTGAAACCATCCACTGTCCCTTCTCATTGTGTGTCTCCTCCCTTCTGTCCCTTGTCCTGGGTCAGTTCACTGCACTCTTCCTTCCTCCATCTCCTCCCAGAGGGACTCCTTGGTGCTTCAAGCCCTCATGATTGTCTCCTCAGCTTCAGCCCAGGCCTCTAGCATCCTAACAATTACTGCAGTGGTCTGTTCCCTAGAGGCCTGTGCCATTGAACTGTAGTTTCTTGCTGTATTTCCTGCTTACCACTCATGCAGGACTCAGGGCTGTGCAGGTGCAATGCAGCTCCTCTGTGCCTGCCTGGGTGGAGGTGAGCCATCTCCTGGGATGTTCTAGGAGTGAGTAACAATAAAGCCTGTCAAATACCCGGCAAGTGGAAATAAGGTGCTTGGTTGATGCCAGTTGTTGAAGGTGTGGCATTTATTGGGATCCCACTGTATTGTGTGAAACTTTATACATTATTACTGTATATAAATCACACACACACACACACACACACACACACACACACACACACACACACACGAAGTCTCCTGGGACCATGGAATGTGACTGGTTAGAAACAGGCCTTTTAAAGGAGCAATCACAGAGAAGTGAGGTCCCTATGATGAGTCCTGTTCTGTCTAGCTGCTTTTATTACTCAACCAGATCAGGACCCAGACACGGAGGGGACTCCATGTGTGGGCGCACAGAGAAGGCGCCATCTGCAAGCCTAGGACAGTGACCTCGAAGAAGCCTTAGAAACTGGCTTGCTGATATCTTGAGCTCAGCTCCCAGCTTCATCTGCCAAGACAAGTGTGCACTTTGTTAGAGCTGCCCTGGAGGGCCTCAATCTGGAAGGCTTCTCCCATCTTTAAGAAGCCAGGGTATGCCGGGCGGTGGTGGTGCACGCCTTTAATCCCAGCACTCGGGAGGCAGAGGCAGGCAGATCTTTGTGGGATCTTTGTGAGTTTGAGGCCAGCCTGATCTACAGAGTGAGATCCAGGAAAGGCCAAAGGTGCACAGAGAAACCCTGCCTCAAAAAAACCCAAAAAAGAGAAGAAGAAGAAGGAGGAGGAGGAGGAGGAGGGGGAGAAGGGGGAGGAGGAGGGGGGAGGAGGAGGAGGAGGGGGAGGAGGAGGGGGAGGAGGAGGAGAAGCAGCAGCAGCCGCAGCCGCCAGGGTGCAGCTGGGTGTGACGGCACAGACCTGGAATTCCTGCACTTGAGAAACAGGCAGGAGGATCAGTTCCAGGCCAGCTTTTGTGACTTAATAAGTTCAAGGTAACCTGGGACCATAGGAGACTATCTCGAAGAAAGGAGTGAAGATTTGGAGGTACAGTCCTCAGCTGTGTACCCTGTCCCTTCCCCTCAGCCCCCTCTGAAGTGTAGCTGGAGAGTTTCTCTCCAGCTCCTGCCAAGCTCTGGCAGTCCTGCAGCCCACTTATAAAATAAACACACAGACTCTTATATTATTTAAACTGTTTAGCCTAATGGCTCAGGCTTCTAGCTATCTAGTTCTTATATCTTAAATTAACCCATTTCTATAAATCTATACCTTGCCACATGGCTCATGGCTTACTAGTATCTTACATGTTGGTACTCATGATGGCAGCTGGCAGCATCTCCTGACTCAGCTTTCCGGTTCCCAGAATTCTCATTCTCTTCTCTGCTTGTCCCGCCTATACTTCCTGCCTGGCTACTGGCCAATCAGCATTTTATTTATACAGAGCGATATCCACAGCACTGAAGTCACCCCCATTAGCTTGGTGGCTTGTAGCTCACCTACCAGTGAACATCTAGAGTCAGATCTGGGGTTGTGGCAGTCATGGCCA
Organism: Onychomys torridus; assembly: GCF_903995425.1. Taxonomy (NCBI): domain Eukaryota; kingdom Metazoa; phylum Chordata; class Mammalia; order Rodentia; family Cricetidae; genus Onychomys; species Onychomys torridus. The sequence goes on from NC_050452.1 coordinate 31,110,642, forward strand.
TGTCCAACCACCATCAGAACACCTGATGCAAAATGTCTGGAGCTGTCTGTCATGTAACCCATAGACACTCCACACCGAGGTGCCATTAGGGTGCTTTGAAGTGCCAGAAGCAGGGTTACACCCTGGCTCCATCTGTGGCTTGTAGACTCGGGGAGGGCTGGAAAAGCAGTCTGTGAAAATGGCAGCCTGGAAGCCAAGGAGCAGGAGGCCCGTCACTGTTCTAGCAGCACAGACTTGATTTCTAGCCGTGCCAGGACCAGTCACTGTGCCACAACTAGATTTCCAGTCATCACCCCCTCTTTGGAGTTTTTGTTCACAAGGCCAGGTAGGAGCATCTGACGGGCCCAAGAACTTCAAACAGCTAATGATATCACAAGCAAGTCAAGAGTGGATAGAAATGAATGCACACATGCTTGCCTGCTTGTGCTCAGCTTGGTTCTCCTCTCTTATGGCTTAGGATCCTCTGCTTAGGGAATGGTGCTGCCCACAGTGGGCTGGGTCTTCCCACATCAATTAACATAAGTAAGATAACCTCCCACAGACGTGCCCATAGGCCAACTCAACAATCCCTATAGCGACTCTCTTCCCAGATGATCCTAAATTGTGTCAAGTTGATAATTAAAAGCTAACCATCACAAGTGTCCTAGTCCATTTTCTGTACTTTAACAGAACCCTGTAGACGGAATAACTTATAAAGAAAAGAAATATAGTTCTCAGTTCTGGAGACTCAGATGCCAGCCTCCACCAGGAATTTATTTGGTGAAGGTATTCCTACAGCAGAAGGTGGCATGTGGGTGACTGAGAAGGGCAGGTCTTGCATTATAACAAGCCCACTCTCCTGGTAACTAGTGAATCATTTGTTCACGAAGGCAGAGCCTGGTGACCCAGTCATCTGGAGGCTCTCACCTTCGGTGTTGTTGCTCCGGGAACGATGTTCCCAGCTGGTGAATTTTGAGGTACACCCTCAAACTGTACCAGTGGGCACTTTTGAAAAACATATTGACCTATCAGAAGGGCCCAACTCCACCCCTTTCTTCAGTGTTTCCTGCAGTAGGCTAGTGAGCAGGTCATATGAAGTCCTAGAGGGGCGTCACTAGCACATAGGAGCCCTGCAGATGGTGGTTCCTTTTCTAGATCTAACCATATCAGATGGAGAGGCAGACGGAGTAGCTGAGAGGGGACCCTAAGGCTGGGGCAGGGCTGTGTTCTGCAGGGGAAAAAAGTGCCTTTGTTTCTTTAGAACCAGAAGCCACACAAGGGTCTGGACCCTAGGCTAGCTCTGTAAGCTGCTGGCAGCTGGCCCCACAACAGGCAGGGATGCTGGTGGACCACACACAGCAGAGATCTTATTCCTCCCTTCAACGCCCCTGGGACAACCTGGTGCAAGGATACATTGGCAGTGGGACTTGGCAGGAGACAAGTCATTTGTCATGGCAGCGTGCCAGCCTGCATGTCGCCCCACAGCCTGTCCTTGGGAAGTCTTACCCACCTGTCATTTGGAGTGGTGTGTGTGTGTGTGTGTGTGTGTGTGTGTGTGTGTGTGTGTGTGTGTGTGTAAAAGGGGAGTGGATGGGAGGAGGGGAGAGCGAGAGGTGTCCACATCCTGAGAACACAGTCCTGCAGAGGAGACAGAAGTAAGAGGCTCAGACTAGAATGTGCTCCAGTCTTCTCCAGATTCCTGAGGATGGGGCTTTCTTTGCAATGGCTTCCTACTGATGTCACTAGTCAGAATGAGGCTACAGTGGATTAGATGGACCTTGTGGTTGGGGTCCTTCAGAAAGGGAGGGGAGGAGAGCGAGAGCGAGGATACAGACAGAGAGATATGTGACCACAGAGGTGGAGGTTGGAACAAAATATCTACTACTCAAGCAGTGACAGAATTGCTCCACCCAAGAAGCTTAGAGAAAGCCGGGAGCCACCTGCATGTCCCGAGGGACTGTCCTGTGCCACCCTGATTCTCCGCTCCAGAGCTGGAGGAGAATTGGTTACTGCTGTGTTGAGACACTGGGCTTGATGTCCCCTGCCACAGCACAGTTGTGCAGACCTGCCTGTCCATTACAGCTGACCCCATTCTCCCAGCTGCAGGCTGAGGCTTGTCCTGAGCTGCGATCATGCCACTGTGTTTGTAAAGGGCCAGGGGACTTGGAGGGCTGGAGTCCCTTGGACATACTTTTCTCTTTTGCTGTTCTACAAGCCTTTAAACAAGCCCTCTCGGCTCTTGAGCCACACCTGTGAGCTGCAGTTTGCGATCCCCGGATTGGAGTCATGAATTCAGGATTTCCTCATAGGCACAGCCTGTTTTAGCAAGGTGACCTGGCCAGGTACCACTCTGATGGAGTGACGTGTGGATGGAGTATCCTTGGTATCCCTGCTCATTCTGGCTCTCATCTGGTGAGCCCTGAGCAGAGAGGGTGCTGGTGGCATTCGAACAGTGGCTCTAGGGTGTGGCCATAGATGTGGGTCCCCAGAGCCTCTGTGGGCCTCAGCAGGGGAACATGTTTACGGAGAACTAGAGCGCTAGCACCCAGAGGAAGCTGGGCCAGGCTGACTGGCTCTGGAAATACACCAGTGGTTTCCCCTTGGGACTCAGGGAGCCTGGCTCAGTCTCTGCATTGGGTGAGAAGAAGATGGTTCCTTGGGAAAGCAGAGCAAGTTCACCACAGGGGAGAGCCATAGGTCCCTCAGCCACGTGTGCTTAGTGGAAGATTATTAGGTCCCTTGTCATGTTTATTGAGAGTTTCCTCCCGGGCTTGCAAACGAGCACCTAGGGTCTGTTCTAGGGAGTAAACCTTCTCTCTTGCAAGGGATTTTAGCCTACTACCCACCCCCTGCCACTCCCACAGGAGGGTCTGCTGGAATTCTGGGAAATGGCTCTCTCCCCACTCAGGCTATAAACAGAGGAGGCAGAACTAGAAGAACTGAGTGTTACCATTGTCACCATAATGTTGCTGTCCCTGGGGACTTGGCCTGAGCATGGCGGCCATGGGGGGGCCTCTGGAGACCCATTGTCCCCAAATGGTCTGATGCATCTACCCTGTACTGGATGCTGGCGGTGGGAAGGGCAGAGCAGAGTGACTTCCAAGAGGAGGGGGATGGGATCTCTTTACCAATGTCTTTGTAAGAGAGAAGTCACTGCTAGGAGAATGTGGGGGACAAGAAGAGGGACAAGTGCCCTCCCAGGGCCAGGTGTGGGCATCTGGAAGGAGATATGGGGAGGCTCAGAAATAGCTGCAGGGCAGCTTCAGGTAGCAAATTGGTCCATGGGCTGAGGGCTTCAGGGGCTTTGGGACAGACCTCAGTTCAAGTCCCAGCTCCCATGTTTGCTCTCTGTGACTTTACTCAGTTATATTACCGCTCTGAGCCATGGGTTCCTTATCTGCACGGTGGGGGAGGGCCTCTATAAAGCTGTTTATATAATGATTCTACTCAAGGCCAGAACACACAGGGGCCTTCATGTCAATACTGTTCATGTTGAGGAGAGGAACGTGCCCTACCCGCCTTCCAACTGGCTGAGGGTTGGGAGTAGTGGAGAGGGGTTTGTTTGTAGTATGGTGTGGGGGGCCATCGCACCCCCACTTTACCCCAGGGTATTCTTGAGGAGAAGCAGCAGGAAATATTAAGTAGAAATATAGCTAGAGAGAGACAGACAGAAAACACAGGATAGCTTTGGGAGGGCCTGAATCCTAATCCATTGGGCCCTGACTGTCTCTGCCAAAGGGCTTTTAAAGGAATGCCAAGGGGTGGAGGAAAAGACACCCCCCCCCCCCAGCACAGCCAAGTGCAGACCATTCCAGACACCTGGTGACCATGCACGTGGTCAAGCCATCCCCTAATGCAGCACTGCTGTGTAAAGCAAGCTCAGATCTCACTAGGAAACCTCTGTGGACCCCAACAGTATGGTCAACTGGATCCTAGGCATATTGTTTAGATTGCTAGTGGGGAATCAGAGATGTGCAGTCAGAAGAAATGGCTTGAAATTTCGAACAAGAAACTGGTCCTGGGCTCTCCGTCCATCATGCGGATAGAGGAGTTGAATGCGCCGTCTAGGCCTAGGTGGCAGAGGTGGACCAGTTAGGGGATCTTGTAATAAAGAGACTTATGGAGAATCTTTTAAGCCCTCAGAGATGTCTTAAAATGGGTGAGCTGTAGAAATGGTAGTGAGCGTCCCATCATGGGAGGCATGCAAGTTTTGACTGGAGGGTCACCTGGGGGGCTGGAGTATGATTGCACACAACAGGTTGGAGAGAATGACTTTAGAGCTTCTTCTTGGCTTTTTAAAGTTCCTCATGGCTACCCCACCTCCACACAGGATTTAGGGCACAAGTGAGTGCTATGGAAGGTTGCCCCGCAGCCATGCTCGATGCTAAATGGACACAAGGCAGCTTTTTGCCTGTTGCTGCCCACTGACTTCCTCCTTTCTGACCCACTGCCCTTGCTCCAGCAGCAAACCCCAGCTGGCTAAGGTGGAATACTTCTGTTAGCTTCATTGGAATACCCAGTATCTGCACATACTTGCTCACACACACATATGCACACATATACACACACACATATGCATACACACACATATGCATACACACACACATACACACACACATATGCATACACACACATACACACACATATGCATACACACACACACACACACACACACACACACACACACACACGTGTCCAATCTATATTAGTGCCCAGCACATCACTCAGTGGATCTGGACAGGTTTCATCTGTGCTTAGCCACTGGTAGATAGTGTTGCCTTGGCACTGCCTGTGGAGCTCCAGAGGCATGCTGGTCCTGATCATAACCAAGAACTCATGGGAAAATAGGGAGGGCCCAATCAGGGGCTGTAGGTGACCATGGCGGGCAAGGAAGGTTGTTGTCTCAGCTTGTCAGCCTGTGAACAGGTTGGAAATCCCCATACTGGCCATAGTATGGTCAACCCTACTTCCTAGGCCCTTAGCATCTCCATCCGCCCACAGCAGGGCAGCTGGGGTACCCATATATAAAAGTGCAAGTGTTCCAGCCTGAGACACAGGTCTTGGCTTGTCAGTGGAATATGGTAGCACTCTTGCAGCCTAAGAGGCTGAAGGGGGAACTCTGATGATCACTCCAGGAACACACCCTCACACTTAACCATGCACACACACCTGACACAGGCTATCTCAGGCTGAGATGAGTGTGTATGAGGCATCAGTAGTATACCTGGCGGCTTAAGGAGGGGTCTCTTTGGGCTCACAGTCTTAGAGTCCAGTCCACTGAGGCTTGATATAGCCTGTCACATAGTGCCCACAGTCAGGAAGCAGAGGGAGAGATGGATGCTGGTGCCCAGCTCCCTTTCTCCTTTATATTCAGTCCAGGATCCCATCCCATGGGATGCATTTCCCACTCTAGCTCCAGAGTGGGTGTTCCTGGAGTTAAACCTGCCTGCCAGTACCCTCACAGGCATGCACAGAGGTGTGTGTCCTCAGTCATTCTAAATCCTGTCCAGTTGACAATGAAGGTTACCCATCATAGCCCCCCCCCCAAGGCTCCACCTCCAAATGCCATTCACCATTAATTTAGGGATTAAATAGAACCTCTCGGGGACACATGCAAGCCACATCACCGTGTGGTGAGTACTTCAGAAAGTCACTGAAGGGAGGGACAGCAAGTGGTGTCACTCTGCATCCTGCCACCAGCTCCTCATGGGCCCAGGGAGCCAGGATGTCAGTGGTGAGCAATGAGGAGGCTGGGGCTGGGGTTCTGGCCACACCCCCTCCTGGCTGTGTGGCTGGAGGCTTGCTGCTAACCCTCTCTGATATCATCACAAGACTCCCAAATATGAAGTATTTTCAGTTCATGAAGGACTTCAGGGGGGCCTGACACTTCTGAAGGGAAGGCATCCTCTCCCTTGCTCAGATGTGACCGGACAGAGCTGAGGTTCGCTGATTCTGTCCGGTTCTTACTGCCATGTACTCTGCTGTGCCCGCTCCACGCGGCAGACCATCCAGAGTGGCCTTGAAGGTCCAACATGACACTCTAGGCACAGACAGCCTCTGTCCCTTTCCCCATGTGGGTTTTGCCACCAGGTGTGCCTCTCTGCATCCTCCACCCCCGAGTCTCTTTCCAAGACTACTTTCTGTGTGTATCTGAGCTCAAAGCCCATCCCCCACCAGCTGTGGGCACAGAGACCCCTGCCATACCAGTCATCCAGATCATATCCAAACGATCACCCCTTGCCCTGCTCCCCCGTCAGGCCTGGGGAGTCTGCTCCATGAGTGGTGGGTGATGAGGGCAAAGCCAGAGCAGAGGGCTAATTAAATCATGAGGTAAAGCTTTGTAGAACATGGGATGCCTCATTAGGCCCTGAGTGAACAAGCACACATGGCTGCCTGGGCCCTGAGCGCCCGTGAGCTCATGTAATTACAGCTCAGCCTCAGCCTCATTAGCTCCACACCCAGGGAGGGCTTGGCCTGGGGGGCTCCATGGACCCACTGGAATCTTCTTCAAGGTGGGTGTGCCCTGCCTGCTTGGTTGGGTGGAGTTTTGCCCTGTGAGGTTAAGGACATTCAGTGTAGACTTGACACTGACCTGACCCCTGGCTTGTATCCACTTCCTTAGAAGTTTCCGTAAACCCTCACACCAGGCAAGGCCTCAGGCGGGAGTGAATAGAGAACTTTCATTAAACGGACACAAGACAGATGGGTAAATGGGGTCCCAGGAAGGGGACCGGGACAGCAGGGGCTTGGGAGACAAGGGGCCCAGTGTGGGGAAGCAGTATGCTCACGGAGGCCAGAGACCTGGCCTCCCTACTGTTTCCACCCTGTTCTATCCATGGGTGAATCCTGGGGCTCCTCACCTAGTGTCTCACTCAGTGGCAGCCTCTGGCCAGGGGTCAATCTTGGTTGTAATGCCCCTCTTCACCCCATTTCGTTCAATTGACAATGTTATTTCTTGATTTTCCAGGGAGACTTTCTCTACCTGGTCCCCACTCATCACATTGATTCCTAGGAGAGAAATGTGATCCGTTCAGATCTCTGGGAAGCCTGGTGACTGGCTATTTGTAGAAGGACATGCCTACCTCTTGATTCAGTCAGCTGAAGGCAGGTTGGGAGTGTGACCAGTGTGAAGCTATGTCCAGGCTGGGCTAACCTCCTCAGGGGAAACAGCAGGAAGAAATTGCTTATAGCTTTTTGGATGGCAGCATCCTTTTCGGAGTCCCTTTCAGTTCAATATTGTGTAGGGGTGTGTAAACTAAGCTGAGGTTACATGGCATTTCATTTAAATTCTCTATCCTGGGCCTATCAGTTTCCGGCAGACGGTATGAGAGTGCTAGGTAATGGGAATGCACTGACACCGCATATGGAATTGGAGATCTAGCAGTCCACTGGGCATGGTGGCTCAGACCTCAAATCCCAGCACTTGGGAGGCAGAGGCAGGAAGGATTGATTGCCAGGTTCAGTGCCCCTACCCACCATGTCCACCACAGCTCTGAAGGATGGCTTTGCTTTGCATCCTTGAGGAAGCGTCTTTTGTCATGCACGCCAGAACAACTGAAGGACCCTTCAGTGCACTTGTCGATTTGACACTGAAGTGGCAGGTCCCACCTCCTCTGTGGGGCTTGCAGGGTGAAGGGTCTCCATTCTGGCCTGCGGTACTGCCATCATGTCCTGTTCACGTACTGCTTGTGAGCCCATTCCTCAATGTTGGCTGTGGCGACATCTGTGCTTGCTGGGTGGCTTAAAACCACAGGATCCCCTCTCTGTGGTTCTGCAGAGAAGGCTGGGTAGGGCTGCTAGCATTCCTTGACTTGTGGCCACCTTCCTCCAGTTTCCCATCACCTCCTGCTCCTCTCTGCTCTGGATCTTCTGTAAGATTATTCATTGGATGCCTTAAGGTCCACTGGAGTGACCGGGACAAAGTCCTTGGATGGTCCTCTGCTCAATTACATCTACAAAGACCCTGTTCAAATGAAGTCACACACAGGTTCGGAGACTCAACAGGTAGACTTGTCACTGGAAGGTGCCACTCAGCCTTTCATTTTGGACAGAGATGCAAGGAGTTAGCATTTCGTTCCTCTAAAACAGGAAATGTGTAATTTCCCACAGGTGGGAATAGCAGGCTTGGCCCCTCCCCCAGCTAATCACTCCTGGGGAACCTGGGGATGTGCTAATGGGCCCAGGAAGCTGTAAGCTGTAATAGATAAACTATCTAGTGGGTACCACTGCCCTCCTTAGGTGAGGCTAGGCTACTTTTCCCAGGACCAGCAAGGGGCAAGGTGGGGGAAGGAGGCCATTTGATGAACGTTTAGGAAAATAAGGGAGCCCATAACTGTCCCAAACAAACACACTTCTGTTCACCACATTCCCATTCCTCGGTACTCCACATCCCACCCAAGGGCTGAAGACATCTGGGTTTCACCCTGCAGTTAACTAGACTGCCTGTATATATCTCCATCATCTCAATACTAGATAACAGATGAACAACAATGGACCATAATAGATAAACTAAGCTCCAAGTGTCCATGCTGGAATACAGCCCAGCCCAGTCCATAAGTCAATAGCTGGGTGGTGTGGCTGTGCTGGCAGCGCTGCCCGCTCCTCTGGATCCTGTCATCCACGGTCTTGCTTTCCCATGGCTCCAGTGATATGTGTACCATCCCTCTATAATCATCAGGATGGCACGAATTTGTGTTTGCAAATGAGGTTCTTGGGATGTTATGTCAGCGTCTGGATTGAAGGTGGCTGCTTCCTGCACCCCATGCTCTGGGTGGGAATAGCAGGCCTGGCCCCTCCCCCAGCCAATCACTCCTGGGGAACCTGGGGATGTGCTAATGGACCCAGGAAGCTGTAAGCTGTAATGAAAGTGCTGGAGATGTGGCTCAGCGTGGGGCTGCCTGCGGCTTCCTTCCTTGTAATTAAATTGGGGATTCTCCTGCTTTGGGGTTGAAGGAACGGCAGGCCTCCCAGTGGCATGTATTAGGCATCAACCCCCATTCATTTATTTTATCCATTTATTTGTTCCCCAAACCACAGCTGGCTGCCTTCTGAAAACCAGTTCTGAGTGGACAGGGGTGGGAGGAGAGAGGGGCTACCAAGTCTGTGCTCAAGGGCTCTGTGAATTTGGGGAGTCCCTTTAACCTTCTGACTTGGCTTTCTCATCAGTATGATGATGTTGCTTATGTAACAGCAGCTGCTCTACAAGTGACTTCCAGAACTCAAGGTATGTTCAGAGGTGACCTCCCACACAGTCTGCCACAGGGCAATAACAGAACCCGCCTGGCAGGCCATTAATCCCAGCACTCGGGAGAAAGAGCCAGGCGGATCTCTGTGAGTTCGAGGCCAGCCTGGTCTACAGAGTGAGATCCAGGACAGGCACCAAAGCTACACGGAGAAACCCTGACTCAAAAAACCAACCAAAGGAACAAACAAGCAAAAATAAAAAAAAAAAAAAAAAAAAACAAACAAAAAAACCAAACCCCAGTAACAGAACCCTGGGCTCTCCCACTGCACTTAGTCTGTACCTGTGCTCCTCAGAGCACCTCCCCTGTCTGCTCTTGTAACCCTTCTAGCAGGCCTCTGTGGGACCTTGCAAGCACCCTTCACTGTGGGCTGAGGAGGCAGCTGGGATCCGGAAAGGACAGGGGCTTGCTCAAGGTGATACAAGCGGAGTGGGAGTCCTGGCTACAGTCGGCACTCCTCTGCCCGCTCACAGCTCTCATGGGACTCCTGCTCATCTGGGCTGCCCACGCCACACTAGACGCTACCAAAATTGTCCTGGCACATTAAATAACACACTGAGAAAGCTCCTCCACTGGTTAGCATCCGGGAAGAGCAGAACACTGCTGGGGGACTGTGATATCTGCAAGGGGGTTGAGGCAGGCCAGTTTAAAGGCATGGTGTTGGTTGGCTTTAACTTAGGCGGTTACTTCCTCACCCCAGACTTTTATCCGTTTAAAGGCCGAGGCTTACGTAAGGTATTTTGGCACAGCAATCCTTGGCCACAGACTGAGGCTCTGGAGGAATCTTCCTCTGGTTGAACCCACATCCTCAGCACCTCCTAGCTGTGCTCACTTACTTTTCGTTAGGGCTTTACCGGAGTGATTTTATTTTCATCCTGGCTACCTGGCTTTTCTGTACCTTTCACCTTTGCTGCAGGGTATAGGTCCCCCATGTATACCTGCCTCAAGAAGACCCTTTCTTAGTACTGTGAATGACAGATTCCTGCTGTCCCCAGCCTCCCCAGCTAGAGATCTCAGGGCCCTTCATTTCCTGGCAGGCCCTGGGATGCTTCTGATTTGCCCACTGGCTAGAACAACCTCTCTTTAGGGTACTTATGGCTGCCTCTGCAAGTACTCAGGAGAAGAAGTGTGCTTCCTGGGTGTTTCCCAACCAATGGCACAAATACTGCACCAGACACAGGAAGGGCAACCAGACTTGTGGACGATTGGAGAATTGTAGCTGAAAGTTTTTCTGTGTACAGGCCTGCCAGCGGTCCGGACAAATCTCTCTCACCCACCGGTCCCACAGCAGCTTGGACCCAAACAAACACACAGAGGCCTATGTTAATTAAAACTGTTGGGCCATTAGCTCAGGCCTACCTACCACTGACTAGCTCCTACACTTAAACTCAGCCCATTTTTGTTAATCTATATGTTGTCATGTGTTCCATGGCTTTACCTGTGTGCCATTACATGCTGCTCCCTGGACAGCTACTGACTCAGCCTTCTAGCCTTCTCACAATTCTCCTTGTTTGCTTATCCTGCCTATACTTCCTGCCTGGCTACTGGCCAATCAGCATTTCATTTATCAACCAATCAGAACAACATATTCACAGCATACAGAGCGGTATCCACAGTACTTCTGCTTTTCTTTTCTTTTCTTTTTTAAAGGAAGGTTTTAACTTCAACATAGTAAAATTACATATAACAAATATGTATATATAACAAATATAACTCTATATATATATATATATATATATATATATATATATATATATAGGTTTTTCAAGACAGGGTTTTTCTGTGTAGCTTTGCGCCTTTCCTGGATCTCACTCTGTAGCCCAGGTTGGCCTTGAACTCACAGAGATCCGCCTGCCTCTGCCTCCTGAGTGCTGGTCTTAAAGGCATGTGCCACCAATTATCAAGCAAGAATTACATTTACAATATCTATCTAGTCTATTTGTATTTTGTAAAATTAAAGAAATTTTTTTATCTGTCCTATATTTGTGAGTCTAAAGTTTTAAGTCTAATTTATCTTCTATCATAACCAAGGAAAATTATATCTAGTTTTCAACTACATCAAAGACCTCAGAAGGATATAATATTACCTAAGTAAACAGGAAGAGCATTGTAAGCAACTTTCAAAAATCTAGAAAGACAGAGACAGATGGCTGCCTGGACAGTCACCTAAAGTTCTTTTGCAATGTTGGGGCATCCATTTTTAGGCCATAGACATAGTCTCTCAGTCACTTTTTCCTGTGTCCTGTAGAATGTCTGGCAGCCTCTTCTTCGAAGCAGGAACCTGAAGGTCATCTCACCTTGCAAAGTTCAGTGGTCACCTTCTTATGAGTCCTGCATGTCCAGTTGATACAACATTTTGTCAAGCAGTCCAGGCAAGGACAGTTTCTTGCCCAAATGGCTATTTTTGGCAAGAAGAAGATAAACTCCATATGTATCGTCTTCGATGCCCATCATCCTCTTTGAAGTAATTAGTGCTGCCAGGAGCAGACATGTCTCATTGTCCAGAAAATCTAAGTTTTAAAACATTTTAAATGCCATATTCTTTAGGTCTTTGAAGTGTTTGAATGTTATCTACCTAAATGAATTATATCTATGTATACCTAGAAAACTTAACATGACTACAAGTTTGATTGTCATAGATGATTAACTATTAATCTGTATTTCTCAACTACACATTACAATTTCAAATAAGTTGCACAAACAAAATACTTTAAATAAGAGTAGAAATATACATACAGTATAACAAAATTAACTTTAAATTTGTATCAAAAAAACTAAAATCTATACTAATGTAAAACATTTTAAATAAGTTGCTTTTTAAAAGTAGGTTCAACAATCCACCCTTTTATCCTAGCAAAAAAAAATCTATATCCTATATTTTTATATCCTACCCCCTTTCTTCTTTTAGAAAGATTGACTATGACCCATTTGACTATAACAATTTGTAACCAACAACCTTAACAAAGACAAACATCCATAATCCATTTTTTTCAGTTACAGTGAATGGCAGGGTCAGAAGCAGCCTCAGCCTTCTGACAGGTTCCCTGTGTCCACAGCAACGGCTCATGTTCTCCATTCTGTAGACCTGATGAGATCAGACGCATTCAGGGTGGTATGGCTGTAGACAGAGAGCTCATGTTATCATGCTCTGAGATGTAGCACCCATCCAGGGGAAAGGATGCTCCCTAGGAAGGACAATAACACCCTTGGCAGGACATTCCTCTAGCCTGGGGACCCTACTGCAGCCTCGCTGCCATCCAAGTTCTCCTTTGCCTCCCTGAGAGTTACCTTGTTTTAATTCACTTGCTCAATCAAACAAGACTCTTGGGAAGCAGCAGACAGAGCCCCAGGAACAGCTTCTGTGACTCTTGCCTCTCAACTGTTTCTGAGCAGGCTCCCATCTGCAGCTCTGAATGCCCCACCCACCTTAGCTAGGAAGCTGTTCTTTGTCTGGCCTGTGTTTAATTGCCCAGAGAGTGCCAGCCTGGTGGGCCTAATCTTCACCTGCATGGGAGGCACCATCCTGCCAGGCACCATAATTGAAGTCTTTGGCTGCTTGGTTGTTCTAATTAGCTGAGAGGCCCCCTCCTGCCTCCTGGCTTTGCCAGCTGCTTGAAAGGAGGGCCTAGAATGCTAGGCTGCCTAGTTGAGGGTGGAGTGGGCTTCCCTGGTGGTCATTTGGGTTTGCAAGAAGCTGGTACTCCAGGTCTAATGGGGCCCTGGTTCCTTCTGGAATGGTTGCACACTTGCACAGCCTTCTGTGGTCCTCTACCTGCCGCAAATTTGCTCCTATGATTTGATAGGATTCAAACTCAGTGTTGACTCCTCCTCCAAGAAGCGTTCCCCCCACCCCCACCCCCGCCCCAGATCCATGGCCGGGTGTTCCCAGGCTTCGTGTCTTCCTCCATGGTGGCTGTCCACATGCTTGACCCCGCAGTGAAGATGGGACTGCACCACTTTACGCTTGTGCACACTCAATCTATGCAAAAATCATGGCTTGTAGCTGCTGAAGGAGGAGGAGTCAGGAATGCAAGGAGAGCAGGCAGTGCCTTATCCATGCTGCAGGTGAGGACACGGGACACTGGCAGCAAGCTTCAAGAACAGCAGCTGCCAGAACCCTGTGCTTTCTCTGTAGTGTGAACAAGAGCCAATCTGATGCGTTGACACAGGGCGGAGAGTGTGAAGAGCCTCAGGAAGGTAGTTAGAGACCTCTACAGGTGTGTGCAGAACCTGCCTGCTCAACCACCTTGACCAGGATCTTCAGCGCTGGCTTTCTCACACCCTCCCCAGGCTGCTAGCAGGAATGAGAGCAGTAAGCACCACTCTTTGGAACTCTAGATCCTTCCCTGTGTTGCCACAGCCTTAATCTTTCGCCCTCTGCATACTCTAGCACCTTCAGAGACCACCAGTAATCCTGTGTAATCATGTACAATCTTTTCGCTGGGGCAGGATTACAGAGGGCTGGGAGCGAGGGTCAGGAGGAAGGTGGTGGAATCTCAGGTGAGGGCCTGATGAGCCTCTGCACCCCCCTTCTAGGCTGGACAGCCGAGGAGCCCGATCTTGTGTGGGTCTCGTTCCTGTAGCAATCACAGCTGCTCTGGTGCAGATGGTAGCAGCCACGCTCAGGGGACACTGTTCTCTGACAGATGAGTGTGCCAAGGTTTAGAGACCCCAATCCACACAGCTAGTTAGGGGCAACATCTTAGCAAAGCTTTCTATTGCTGTGATGAAACACCATGACCAAAAGCAAGTTGGGGAGGAAAGGGTTTATTTGGCTTACGTTTTCACATTGTAGTCCATCACCGAAGGAAGCCAGGCAGGAACTCAAACAGGGCAGGAACCTGGAGGCAGGAGCTGATGCAGAAGTCATTGAGGGGTGCTGCTTACTGGCTTGTTTCCCATGACTTGCTCAGTCTCCTTTTTTATAGAATCCATGACCAACAGCCCAAGGATGGCACCACCTACCATGGGCTAGGCCCTCCAGCATTGGTCACAATTTAAAAAAATGCCTTACAGACCTGCCTACAGCCCAAACTCATGAAGGCATTTTCTCAATTGGTTCCCTCCTCTCGGATGACTCTATCCTGTATTAAGTTGACATAAAATTAGTCAGCTCAAGCAGGCAGGAGGTATCTGGCTCTTGTTCATTCACCCAGGCCAAAGTAGCCATGGCAAAGGAGTTCACCAAGGGATCCCCGAGACCCCTCACCCTACACCCAAGGCTGGTAGACCCACACAGCTGGGAGAAGCACCGCGAGGTTTCTTCACTAAGCAGCTGAACCCTGCACAGCCAGCCAGACCCTGGCCGTAGACAATCCCCATTATCCAGAGCATTGATCATAGCAGGAGCGTGGATGGAGTGGGTGTCTGAGTATCTTTCAGGTCATACTAGTGTGGACTAGTGTGGGTTGATGTTCTGGGTGGGCCTTGTTGCTGAGTCTGGCTGTGGAAGCCACCTGTGTTGGTTCAGGAATTTGTAAAAGGCAGTTGGTAAACCACAGTGGCTTGGAACCGGTTTTAAAGGTTTTGCTTGGCATGCCAGGCCGTAAGCCACAGACGAAGCTTGAGGAGTCCAGTACTGTGATCATTCTCTAAGAAGGTGCAAGGGTGTGTTGTGGTGAAAGGCTCGGGACCTGCCTCCATGGTGGTGTTGAGGGTACTGGCCCTGGAGGTCAGTAGGTGTGGACCAGCCACTTGCTCCTGGGTCAGGCTGCAAATCTGACCCTTGGAAGCTGTGATTCCCCACCTGGAAGACAACTTCCTACTAACACTCTGCTGCTAGGCAGAGGTGGTTAATTCATATTGTGTAATGCCTCTGTGTAAGGCCTTCTGGTATCCAGGTGAGGGGCCTCTCCAAAGCCACTGCCTCCATCACTGTCTGGCAGCCCAGGCTGTGTCAGCAGGGGGCTGGGTGGGTGTCAACAAGGAAGGAGGAGAAACTGGGCAGAGGCCAGCATTGTTCTGTGCTGAGTGAATGCTCGCAGCCTGTAAGGACAGCTCCTCACTTGTCAGACTCACATGGCACGCTTCTGAATCCTTGTTGTGTAGCGTAAGGTCTGGCACTTTAGCAGGTGAGCAATGGATGCTTAGCAGATGAGCAGTAGAGGCCTGTTTCTTTTAGAGCACTAAGGAACACTTGGCTATAGGGCAGCGCTAACTGTGTGAAAGGCAATGAGAGGGTGGGGGCTGTATTCCATAGGCAATGGGGGTCCACAGAAGGCTGTAGGGCAAGTCAGGATAGGATGCCTGAACCAGAGCTGAAGCAGGGGAGGTGGAAGAGATGGACTGGTTCTACTAACTGTGACCTCAGCACTCTGCTCAGGGACTCTGCCCAGGGACTCCATAACTCAGTGCCTGACCCACCCTGAGGCAGACAGGCCTTGGGAAGGTCTGGCAGACACACTGATGGGATGAGACCTGATGGTGCCAGACCAGCATGGCCCTTACTTCCTGCCTGACAGCTGCAGCCTGAGTGGGAGGGCAGGCCCCTGGGACCACAGGTGCTGGAAGGTCTAAAGCCAGCCCCAGCCGACCAGCCTCAGATGTCTGACTGGTCGGTCCAAATCAGTGTCAAACAGCATACCCCTTCTCTTGCACAGTACCGGGCAGCATCCTCAACCTGGACAACCATTGCTGCGGAACACCATCTTTCTGTATGTCTGTTATTCGTGTGTCATTATCACAGTGGCCATGTGGTTGGGTTTATACTCAGAACGATGGTGATGATGATGGTGGCTGTCTTAGGGTTTCTATTGCTAGGATGAAACACCTTGACCAAAAAGCAAGTTGGAGAAGAAAGGGTTCATTTGGCTTACACTTCCACATCATAGTCCAGCACTGAAGGAAGTCAGGACAGGAACTCCAATGGGAGCTGATGCAGAGGCTGTGAAGGGGTGCTGCTTCCTGGCTTACTCAACATGGCTTGCTCAGCCTGCCTTATAGAACCCAGAACATCAAGCCCAAGGGTGTCCTCATTCACAATGGTCCCTCCCCCAATAGTCACTGATTGAGAAAATGCCTTACAGATGGACCTTATGGGGGCATTTTCTCAGTAGAGTTTCCCTCTTAGACAACTGACTTGTATCAAGCTGACATGAAACTAGCCAGCACAGTGATGATGGTAGTAGCATGCTAATTGTACCCAACAATGGTTTCTGGCCAGGCAATCCTGCTCTGCTGCCTCATTTAATCCTTATATGTATTATACCCATCTCAGAGCTTGAGGAGCTGAGGGTCAGAGACTGGAACTTGCCAAGAAGTGTGTGCTTGGATCCCCCCACCTGCCAGTGCTTTGCCAGGGCCCCCTCCAATCTCAGCACACAGGGAAGCGTTGTCCCTCTGCCGATTCCACCCCTGTCAGGTCCTCCAGGTTAGACAGGACTCTGGAATCTTCTTTAGTAGAGAAGCTGGATATCATGGAAACCCTTCCGGAGCTGAAGGTTCAGAAAAGCAGGCGGTGGTGAGCAGAGGGTTTTCTCTCCATCTCCTTCACCCTGATCTGTCCCGAGGCCAGAGGCTGGCGTTAGGCCACCTGGCCATGAAGCTAGAGCCAGAGCTGGGTGTCCTCCTGCTTTGAGCACCAGTTCCTGCCTGGCCTGGCCTCAAGGCACAGCAGTGTGACCACATGGTGCTGACCACAGGCAAATCCGCAGCTGCCTGTCTGCCTTCCAGGCCCATCTGTTGTTGAACCAGTCTGGCCAGCAGACATGCCATGGGGGGGGGGGGGGTCAAGTTGTCTGGCCTGGGTAGGAGGAGCTGGCTGTCTGGGTCCCAGCTGCCTCCACCCCATCCTTATAGAGTGGCCTGGAAGGGGTAGTAGTTTTCAGCTTCACGCTGGCTCCCTCAGCAACTCCAGCCCTGATCAAGGTGTGATTGATGGCTTTCAGAGGCTCACACCCCTGAGTTTCTGGAGCCTGGGTTTCTGCTTGAGGAGTAAGGAATGTGTCTTAAAACCATTATGATGGCAGTGGAGCATCACAGCCCTGAAAGGCAACTGGGTGCTAATGAATGCAGAGTGCTCAGACCTCACAAACTGCATGCATCATGAGATGCTTTTTATGTGGAATGACAGTGGCCAGATCCCACAGGGACAGAAGGAGATGTGTGGCTGCTGGGCTGGGGAGGACAGACTAGGATGCTGCTGGGGTCTGGAATGTCCTTTCTGGGAGATGGGAGTATGGGTAAGATGGTGCTGTTGGCTTCCCAGCACTCAGTATCCACAGAGGAGTAGGCACACTTCAAAAGGATGAGCTTTGACTTAAACGTGTCATGCTCTAGCCTAGAACATGATGAACTCAGAACAAGATTACCTTACTTCCAACCCCTCTCCTAATGTCAGAATCCCACCTTACGGGGTGGGGGGGGGGGTGGGGGTGTCGGGTGAGAAAGAGTCCAGACTGGGGAAGGTGGGAAGGAAGACAGGCCACTACCTGCAGGGACTTTGCCTGCTCTGATCATTCTGGCAGGTGGACCCAGATGCCCCGTTTCTGTCATAGATCCCTTCCCTGATCCCTTCCCTGCTGCTCTGCCCATTTCCCATAGAGCTGTCCAACAGAGCACTTGCCTGGGAGTCACAGCTGTGTGTCCAGCGGCCAGCTGTGGCCTGAGATCTCCTTCTCTGCTTCCCTCTGTTGTATCCCTTGTCTTTTGTGCAGCTGGGGTGTGTGCGCACGCATGCATACCCACTCCCACACACGATGGCCCTGGGCTACCTCTGCCATCTCCCAAGCGCATGTGGGTCAAATCCCCATCCCCAGCTGACTCGGATCCCAGACCTTATGGAACCAGGCCTGGGCCTCTCATGCTTAGGAAGCATCTTTTGGGGCAGTCCCTGGGTCCCTACTCCTGCTTTTTCCTGCACTAACCCCCACATCCTTGCCTCTCATACCTTTAAGCCTTAAGCTCTAGGCCTAGGGTAGGGTAGGGGTGTCAAGTTCAGGACTCTGGAGACAGTTGCCTGGTATTACATCTCAGCTTTGCACCCAGTAGCCCAGTGGTTTTTGGCAAATGAATTTTCCTCTCTACCTCAGTTTCTCCATCTGAACAATGGGGGTGATAGTGGTACCGCAGCTTCTCAAAGTTGCTAAAAAGAGTCAGCGTGGGCAGGTGCTGGAGTGGGAGGGTATACAGCTGGCTATGGCTCCTTCTGGCCTGAGGTCCAGAAGCCATGAGGCAGATCCTCAGCCTCACCATCTCCAATCCTGGATGTTCCTTCTGCTGTGAGAGTCCTAACCTTCCACCTCTTATCCCTCCAGGCCTCGACCCCTGTACCTGCTTCCTCCTGCTCTGCCTTCCCCAGCCTCTCCTCACTTACTGCATGTCCTGTCCCTGCTCTCCCTCTTCCCATGCTTCTCTGTTCAGCAGCAGCCTGGACCTCAGGATGCTGATTAAATGTCAGAAGGACTGGGCTGGACTTGTCCAGGCCTCTGCTCTGGGCCCGGACACCCAGTGTGCTGTTCCTAATTGTCAGGAAGGGAAGGAATCTCCATGAGGGCTTCCTGATCATCTTGCTTTTGAAGGTCTGTCCAGAGCCTCTGATACAGACATCTGTTTGACTTTTTTTGTTTGAGAAGGGTGGGGTCTCTCTACATAGCCCTGGCTCTCCTGGAACTCACTTTATAGACCAGACTAGCCTTGAACTCACAGAGATCTGCCTATCTCTGCTAGGATTAAGGGTATGCCTACCATACTCAGCCCCAGACATTTGAAGTATTTATAAACCTTAGGCACATGGTGGCCAGGTGAGGATGGCAGTTCCTCCTTTTATCCTTGGGTGGTCTGGGCTGAGATGAGTGAAACACAGTGAGGAAGTAATGGAGCTGGGCTGGGTTGCCACACCTTGATGAACCTTAGTGGGCATCTCAGGTCCACACAGCATGATGTGGAAGGCCAGCCTGGACGTAGATGGGGATTCTTATGTTTTCCAGGGCTCTTGACTGCATGGCCTCGCCACAGCCTGAATGTACTGAGTTCCTAGGGCCAGCATCTCAAACTGTACAGCTTAAAACAAGGGACACATATCCTCTGAGCACTAGAGGCCAGAAGTCTGAGCTCCAGGTATCCGCAGGGGGGCGCTGGTACTTCCTCTATAGGCCCCAGGATAGACTCTGCCTGGCCCCTTCCTCGCTCTGGTGTTGTTGGTAATCTTTGGCTTATAGACTTAGTGTCTGCTTGCTGCTTCTCATCATGTGGTCCCTTCCCCGTGTCTGTGTGCCCCTGTGTCCTACTCTACCTTCACTCTTCCTAGTAAGATTGAGACACCTCCTGCCCCAGTACCACCTCCTTCAGGAAGCGCTACTAGCATCCCTACCATACTCCATACCAGCAAAATGGTCTCTCCTCTAACTGTGGGCTCAGGACCAATGTGTGTCCCTTCTAAAGCCTAAGCTCTTCCTCCCTGGTGGTCTATGTCCACATTACCTCTAGTCCTGACCATGAAGAGCAGCAGGGCCTGCAGCCAATCCCATCCACTTGTCCTGGGAGCCATTTGTCTCCAAGTAGTGCTGATCTAGCCCAGGAAACCCTTATTGGAGCTGGAATCTCACTATGACAACTGCAGGGTCTAAACCCATGACCAAATAACAAAACCAAACTATCTGCAGTCACTGGAGAGGAACCAAACACTAGGAAGCCTATGGGTCAGCAACAGGAGGAAAGCTCAGACTGGATGAGCCTTCTCACTTAAGGCTTAGCCTCAGGGTGGGGGCCACCTATGCAGTGTGAGCAGCTGCAGACACTTGGAATGCCTGCCAGCAGCCGTAGGCTCTTCTACAGAGTTGGCAGGCATGAAGGAGAGGGGAGCAAGGGCAGTGGACAAGAGGCCACTGGTCAGTGCCCTGAGCCAGCCCAGTGTGTGCCTGTCTACCTGTGAACACCTGAGAAGCGAGAGGTGTCATGGTGGTCATGCAGTGACAGGCAAAGATGAACCAAGATGGCGGCACGGGTTGGATTGCATCCCCTTCAAAGATATAACAAGGGCTTGAGCTTTGGTCCTGCAAGTTGGAGATTGCTCTGAAGCAGAGTCTTTGTGGACTGACAAGATAAAGAGGTCAAACTGCCGACAGAAAGGCTCTAAGCACAAGGACCTGACATGAAGGAGGGGTGACCTTTCTCTGCAGGAGCTTCCCAGTGACTGAGCTTGGCTTTGGGGGGTGGTGACTCTTGGCACTCTGCGGTAGCTTGGCCTCAGGCAAATCCCTGGGACCTGTGCTATGGGACAGTTGGTGTGACCTCCCCTGCCGCCCTTGTTTGGAGAGCTTGTTGGGGCCCTGACCTGGGTAAGAGGATCTTGGGGGTAAAGATGGCTCTGCACTGGTATCCAAAACATGACTGGAGGGGCTGGGCCATAGACCTACACTTCTGAGCACCACTAGGCTTTCTAGAAGCCAGAGGCAGGGATGGCAGAAGGCTGTGGCTCTCTATGAGGTAGATTCTTTTTTGGCCCATATTCCTCAGAGACCTGGTTGGTCCTCCTTCCCTGGTCTTCCCACTCCAACTGCCTCACTATCCTCCGTGCCCAGAAAGACCATACATCACAGACTAGGCACAGATGAGGAGCCAGGGATCAGAGAAGTTGTTGCTACCCACTCAAGGCCACACAGCTGAGTGGCCTGAGCCAAGATGCTAACCCCGACATCTAACTGGTCCTTAGAGAGCTCCCAAGCCTTTGCCTATGGAGGGACCACTGTCTTCCCATCACCAACTGGAACTCACACTAATCTCTCCCCCAGGGGGGCTTTTGAGGCTCCAAGGAAGCAGTGGACATGAAAATGACATACAAATTGTAAATTGCCCACAGACATTAGTGTCTGTTACTGTGGTAACCGCCCGGCCTCGGTGGACCTCAATTGCTCTGGATAGCGAGGTTATGTCAGTATTTTAATTTAATTGCGTTATTTTTCCCATCACAAAAATAACGAGCGTTATGCATACACCCAAACTCATCAAATTGTCTACGTTATATGTGCCAGTTTTGATGTATTGATTACATCCTAATAAAGTTATTAAAATAATGTAGCTGCATCACAGAACATCTGCAGAAGCAGGAAGGGAAATCTATTTCGTTTCATCCATCCTGCATAAAGCTTTGTTGACATTCTGGGGAAATTCCAGCCCCCACCTTAGCTTGTTTGCTTATTTAAAACAAGGCTGTGATCACTGGTCTATATAATGAAGACATTTTATATACAATTTTATATTCTGCTCTTTCCCCCTTAGGGAGTTGGAATGTGAAGGAGCAAGAGGCACTGCTTCATCTGGGAGCCCAGAGTGTTCCCGGGCCAGGGCAGGTGCCGCATGGAGGGATGGAGTCAGTGGCCAGGACAACCTAGTGTGTGTAGCAGGCGCTTGCCCGGTCCCCTCTATTTAAATGTAAAGGGGTATGTCCCACTACATCCTGTGTCTGTGCCCTAATTTGTTACTACCACCACTGGTATTTACTACAGTTCAGAGGCCCAGTGTGTGTCAGGGGCTCCCTCTGGAGGGCATACATTAGAGCTGGGGGTACAGCTCAATGATGAGCTATAGTACCCTGGTTCCTGTCCCAGCACCCTCAAAGAAAGGTGTTTTGTTTTTTGGTTTTTCGAGACAGGTTTTCTTCATGTAGTTTTGGTGCCTGTCCTGGATCTCACTTTGTAGATCAGGCTGGCCTCAAACTCACAGAGATCCGCCTGCCTCTGCCTCCCGAGTGCTGGGATTACAGGCATAAGAAAAGTTTGTGATAAACAAAAGGTTTGTATTGAGTAGATACGCACACTATACCAGACCCAAGCACCACTGAGGCTTTGACATCTCAGAGCTCTGCCCTCATGGAGTCAGGCATCAGACACAGACAAGGAACACAGCATGCCCAGGCCAGGAGAAGGGGGAACAGGCTGCTGTGGAATGGGGTCAAGGTGTTGATAAAAGGTTCAACAAGGTGGCTACACTGGTTTGCGGAGCAAGCTGCCCATGTGCAAGATGAGAAGAAAGTCTCTAGACTGTGCTGTACTGATGTAAGCAGAACACCCAGGCCCAATGTCCAGACTGGGTGCTGACGTCAACCAGGAAGAGGAGACTTCAGGATCAGGCATGGAATGATGGTGATGTAGAATAGGATAGGGCTGGCTTAGAGGGTGTCTATCACTTGTGGACTATTTGTCACACATCTGCAGAGAGCTGAGTTTGGGCTTGTTGGTGGCCTGCTCCAGACTGGGGTTGGCCAGCAGCTCTGTGGCTCCTGCCCCCGTGGGGATTGGTGGACTAGCCTGGGCAGGACCCTCTGTTGGCAGAAGCAGAGGTGACAGGGTAGAGCTGAGTGTGTCAGCCTCTTCTTGGTCCTGCTTGAAGCTTGTTAGCTGTCATCCCATAGACAGGTCCAAGCAAATCCCAGAGCCCAGCCCAGAGTCCAGGGCAGGTGGAGGTTTACTGTCCAGGTGGGGGGCATGTGAGTTCCAGAGAAGGGAGCAGGTGCAGGGGAAGGGGAAGTCTGGGGTCCTGGTATGCACAATTACAGACTGCTCTGAATGTGGAGTACAGGGCTGCTAGAGGCCTTGGGCAGGGAAATGACACATCATAGAGTCAGTCGTGGTGTTGCTGGGCTCTGGCTATTGTTTCCCTGCAGCCTGTGGGGCACAGTGAGGAAGGTGGCCATTTACGAGGGGCCTTGGCCCTCATTTGAAGGACACGTGTAGTTGGCATTTTCTTTGGGCCGTGGACCAGCTCCCAAATAAAGACAGAGACTTATTATTAATTATGAATGCTCAGCCTTAGCTTAGACTTGTCTCCCTAGCTCTTTTACCTTATTTTAACCTGTTTCTATTTATCTGTGTTTTGCCTCAGGGCTTTTTACCTTTCATTCTGTATGTCCTGCTTTCCTGCTTCCTCTGTGTCTGGCTAGCTGGCCCCTGCTGTCTCTTTTTCTTTTTTCTTTTTTTCTTTTTCCACACCCCCCCCCCCACCAGCCTAAATTCCTCCTCCTACTTACTCTCCCTCCCAGGAAGTCCCAGCTATACCTCCTGTGTGGTGGTATTGTGTTCCTCGAAATATTGTGTACACTAATAAATATATCTGGGGTCAGAGAACAGAAAAGCCACAATATTAAACATAGAGGATAGGCAGTGGTAGCATTCCAGAGGCAGAGATCTACCTGGATCTGTGTGTGTTTAAGGATACAGCCAAGCATGGTGACTCACGCCTTTAATCCTAGAAAGTGAGCCTTTAATCTCAGGGAGTGATGGTAGAAAACAGAAAGGTATATAAGGTGTGAGGACCAGAAACTAGAAGCTTTTAGCTGGTTAAGCTTTCAGGCTTTGGAGCAGCAGTTCAGCTGAGATTCATTTGGATAAGGACTCAGAAGCTTCCAGTCTAAGGAAACAGGATCAGCTGAGGATCTGTCAAGGTGAGGAAGCTGTGGCTTGTTCTGCTTCTCTGATCTCCCAGCGTTCACCCCAATAACTGGCCTCAGGTTTGATTTTACTAATAAGAACTTTTAAGATTCCTGCTACACTCCTAACTATTGGCCATTTAACTTTTTATTAGACCCATCAGGTGCCTTAGTCAGGCAAGGTAAAACAGCAACACATCTTTACATAATTTAACAAATGCAACATCTTTACATCATTAAACAAATATTCCACAACATAAACAAATGCAACACATAGTTAAACAAACATTCTGCAACAGACAGGTCATAGCACTGGGATCTGGGTATCATGGAGGCTGAGCTGAGGCTGTGGGGACAGGGAGGGGTGATTTGCTACTGCTAATACCTAGAGGAGGAAATCAGGTTTAGGAACTGCTAGGGGCGGAGCATGAGGAGAGAGACCATGGTTCAAGAGTGTAGGCATCTCCCTGGCAGCTGTCTGACGATGGGATAGTCAGGGAGGCCAGTACTCTACTGGGGTCCCTGGAGGACTGTTACAGAGGATCTTGTTATCACAGTTGGAGCCAGATATTTTGGCACTGACAGAGCCCAGACCAGGAATGTGAAAAATGACCAGGATCCCATTCACAGGTGTAGACACTGCCCTGCCAACAGGTGCTGCTTGGGCGTATGGGTTGATGTTCTAGAACTTTCTGTGCTTCAAAATGTACTGGCAACACATTTTTTTTTTCTTTTTTCTTTTTTTGGTTTTTTGAGACAGGGTTTCTCTGTAACTTTGGAGCCTGTCCTGGACTAGCTTTGTAGACCAGGATGGTCTTGAACTCACAGAGATCCACCTGCCTCTGCCTCCCGAGTGCTGGGATTACAAGCGTGCACCACCACCGCCTCGCTAGGCATCACATTTTTTACAGGGATACTTTCACCTTTTCAATATTAGGAATATGTTCAAATTAAAAGTAAAGATCATTTTGGGGTTCCAGTAAAGCCTGGTGGCAGGGAAGCCTCAGGTTTGGGGCCGATGAATTCTGGAGCTTTTTCTAGAAGGAGCAATTTTCCTTCTGCAGGTCAGGGGCTAGCTTTCCCGTGCATGGCCCTAGGCCTGTAGCTGGCTGCCTGGGATGTTCAGGCCAATTTTTGCTGTGACTCATAGAGCCTGAGAAGGTTGGGGAATAGACTGGGTGTTGCCCTCACCCCCAGGTACTGAGACTGGAGTTTGGAGCGAACACTGTGGACTTTCTCCAGATACCTGCCCACATAGGCGGGTCAGACACTCCAGTTACTGGGGTGATTCCATGAGGAAGGCCTCTGGGTGTTAAACTGAGTTCAGCCTTCTAGAGCCTGGCCTATAGAAGGCCCTGATGGCATCCAGCCCCATGGAATGGTGCCTATATGCCCTGATGCCCAATTGGTCTGAGGCCCTCAGCATGGCCCCACATTGTCCCCAGGCTTGTCCTCTGGGCCTGGAGCCCAGCCTAAGTGTCAGATTTGTACTAGCGACCTGCTGACACAGGGGGATGCCTGCCTAATGCCGTGTGAGGGACAGGGTGTCGTGAAGAATGCCACACTCCTCCTGCAGGAGGGTGGGGACCCTCAGCATGCTCTGTACTCCTGGGCTCCCACCTGCTCCATGCCGCCCCCCCCCGTGGTGGGTCTGCAGAGCATAGCACTGTACTGATGTCGCTGTGAGATAATGCAGTGGTCTAACAATGCCTTCCGTCTTGCTTCCTCAAGCTGACATCATCTCCACTGTCGAGTTCAACCACACTGGGGAACTGTTGGCCACAGGTGACAAGGGTGGCCGTGTGGTTATCTTCCAACGGGAACCAGAGGTATGTGTGGAGGGGGTTAGGAGGGAGGTGGGGAGAGGATGGGCAGATGATTAGATAGTGTGCAGGGGTGAGGGTAGGGTCAAGGTGGATGTGGGTCTGGCAGGGTGCAGACTATACTCTGAACAGGACTTCTGAACCACCTTGCCTAGGTGTCCCATCTAGAGCCCCCGACTCATCAAGAGCTTGCTGATGGTTCACTGACAATACTGTAGTCCTGGGCAAACCAACAAGCCCTCAGTAGAACCTTCCCTACCTGTGTGAGGAGGGGGGAAAACCCACCCCCACCCCATCCTCTCTGCTGGCCGCCTGGCCGGTTTTGCTCAGGCCTCCTCCACCCTTCAAGTTGGTCTCCATCTGCTCTTCTGCCTTCCCCTGTTGCTGTGCAGCAGAATTCTGAATACACCAAGATCAGCCTGAGACCATCCACCCAGGAGGCCATTTCTGAAACCTTGAAAGAACTGTGTGGTCCGAGACCCCTTGCCCATTCACTGAGAAACTATTTTATGCAGACATTGGGATGAGCTGTCTATATTCCATATTCCATGTGGTTTCTGCCTTTGCACCTTCTTGCTGGCCTCTGAGGGTACAGATGCACACCCATTTACAGACAGGCCAATCAGCAGCAAGCCCCATGGAAACCTGCCTGGCTCTTGGCTATGTCTTCACACACCACCCCAGCAAGGGGCCTCTCACCACTGAATGTGTTGGGGATGAGAAGCCAGGGAGCGGGGGAAGGGAGAGGAGCTGAAGGCATTCTGGCCCATGCTACAGTCTCCCATGCTATGTTAGCTCATGCAGCCCCGCATTGCCACCCCACCAGGCAGAGAGTTGCTGTTCTCCTTCATCTGACAGCTGAAGAACCGCAGCGTAGAGGGCTTAAAATAGCTCACCAAGGGCAGGCCAGGGACAGCCTGATGCACACAGGTGTTACAAGACAGACGGCCCCACCAGGGCACACCAGAGTCAGCCATCGTTCTGCACACTGCAAAGAGAAATGTGCTCAGAGGTTCTGGCTTTTCCCCTTTACTGTCTCTTCCCTCTGGTCCTGCTGACAACCAGTGCTCATGGGAAGAGGAGGCAAAACACGTGGAAGGATTTTCAAACAGGTCCTCACGCAAGTCAGAGACGGCGACCTAAAAATAGACACTTTGAAAATGAACAGAAAAACCTGACGCTGGATTTGGCTGACCATCTTCGCTTGTTCCCAGCTGTGATTCCATGTTGTCATAGAAACTTGACTTGTCTGCTAGAAAAGTGGTCCCTGGGTGTTTATGGCAGGTCTAACACACAGTATCTGGGGTGTCTCCACCAAGAGGGGATTCATAGCAGGAACTCGGCTGCCCAAACTGGGATGGGAGCTGCCGTGGGAAGCTGGGTTAGGGCCTGACAGATGAAGGTAGGTAGAGCCTAGGCATTGATTGGCATCTGGGTGAATGGTGGCCACTTCATGGATACTTGGGGTGAGCCCTGGCTTTACAAGCATGAGGGCCTAAGTTTGATCCCCAGAACCCACATAAAAATACATGTCTTCTGATCCTAGTTTTGGGGAAGCAGAGACAGGCAGATCCCCAGGTGAGGTCCAGGACAATGGGAAACCCTGCCTCAAAGAGGGTGGACAGTGTTCTGAGGATGACATCTAAGGTTGTCCCTTGTCTCTGTATGCATGCTCACACACATGCGTGTATACCTGCACACACACACACACCTTCATGCCCCTTGTATACAAACACATCCCTGCATGCACACGCGTGTGTGCGCGCACACACATACACACACCCCTGCACACACATGTACACGTGCATTGGCATCTTCCTTTGGTGGTGGTGATAGCACCCCCAGTGCACGGTGGACTCAGCCCCACCTCATGTCTGCCTCCATCAGCTTTAGCTGCTCCTGTGGCTCAGTCTGCCTCTGGGTTTCCCTGCAGAGTAAGAACGCGCCTCACAGCCAGGGTGAGTACGACGTGTACAGCACCTTCCAGAGCCATGAGCCAGAGTTTGACTACCTGAAGAGCCTGGAGATAGAGGAGAAAATCAACAAGATCAAATGGCTCCCGCAGCAGAACGCCGCACACTCGCTGCTGTCCACCAACGGTGAGACCCGGCGGGGATGGCTGGCCTGACCTCACTCCGGCTTCTGGGTTTCTCTGTGACTTTACTGTTGATCAGACCACTGTCCTCAGCTTTCCCTGACTAATCACAAACCTCACTCTCTCCCTCCCCCCCCCCCCCCCGCATTGTAGACACGGTGGTCATGGATATTTCCAAGGTAGAGATGAGGTTGAATATTCCAAAACCAGGGACCAGAGCCAGAAACCGGTGACCACAAGATACCAACTGAACTCTTCGTCAGAGTCACAATTATCCAGACTGGGGTCGCCCCCAGTGGTGGGGAGAACAGACAGGTGCCTGGCCTTTGTCCCTCTCCTCCAAGACATGCTGTGTGAGCTCAGAAAGCTGTCGTTATGTGCCAGCTCTGCCTGCCACCCCTAGACTGGGTCTAGGCCTCCCAGCCCCTGCTGGCCTGGGGCAGCCACCTCATTTCCACCCTTGCCCTGCTGTTCCTCCTTCCCCTCCTCAGCCTGTGAGTCAGGCCCTGGAGTCTGGTGAGGCAGGCTTGGGTCCAGGCCGGCTCTGTGGCCTGGGGCTTGAGGCCTTGCTTTCATTAGCTTCAGTATGCACACTGCCCAGAGGTCCATTCGGCTCCCTCCTGAGGTTGTGGGGAGCTATGATATCCATCCGGTGCTCTGAGACTAATCAATGCTGTGTGAGCCTGAGGGAGCCTGGGAAGACGGTGTCACCAGTGCCTTCCTTGAGGAAGTCCTACTGCTGAGGGGCCTCAAGGGCTTCCTGAGAATGACTGAGCCTTTATCACCTGTCTGCCCCCACAGTCTCTCACATGGTGACTTCCCTCCTCATGCCCTCTCCATCCACTGGATATTGCCTCGTGAACTCTGCCCTGACCTCTCACCTCCGCCTGACCCCTCCCTTGACACAACACTCATCACTCTAATAGTGTGTCTCTGCCAGGCTTCGAGAGGACAGGTTCTAACTGGCCTTCTGGAGGCCTGGTTGGGATCAGTTCAGCACACCTGTACTCTGGGGTCTTTATCCTGTGCAGGAGTGGATGGATAGTCACATGGGACTAGGAACGTGTAAAGATGACACTAAGAGTGTGTGTGTGTGTGTGTGTGTGTGTGTGTGTGTGTGCTCATACATGTACATATGTCTTTAAAATTAACTTCCTGACATTCTGGAAGGGAGGCCAGCCATGGGAGTCACCTACTTCTTAGCGCCTACAGAATTTCTAGACCAGCTCCTAACCCCAATTCCACCTTGTCCTTACAGAAGACTGAAGTCCCTATTGAAGGCCCCACCGGAAACCTGTTTTCCCTCTAGCTCTTTCCCATGTTTACAGTGTTGTTTCTGACTGCTGAGGTGATCAGGGTTCTCTGGGGACCCAGACCTGTGGGGGAGGGGCAGACAGAGGAGAGAGGGAAAGGAGGAGATGGAGAGGAACTTGCCCCTGTGATTGAGCAGCACAGCTCAAGCCTGAAGGGTGTCTGCTGACAGAGTCCCTTCTTCCCTGGGAGGTAGGCCTCTGTTCTGCCAGGGCCTTCAGCCAATTAGTACCATGTCCGTCATCTCCTGGTGGCAGGTTATCGGCTTGATGGATTTAAATTTTAATTGCCTCTAAAAGATCCTTCATAGCAAGAGCCGATGTGTTTTTTAACAGTGCCCATGGCAGAGCCAAGGTGAGCCATGAGATGACCATCTATGCTTCCTCCTGTGACATCCGAGGGAGGAGTACAGAGAAGAGAAGTCCTTGGAACTGGCTTCCGGGTGGCAGGTACCACCAAGTTAGGAAGGGCAGATAGGCCACCCTCTTCTCAGGAAGGAACAGTGGGACGGACCCATTGTAGAGGTCAGTAGAGATCCTTGCAGGAACTGTGCCCTTTGACCTAGCAACATCCCCTGTCATCGACTAGGAAAGATGGGGTAAAGATAGATCCCCCAAATGCAGAGGTAGTCTATGTAAGGTATTGTGAGGGAGAACCTGGCTGTGTGGAAACAGGGGTGTGGGGTGACCCCTGGGGTACATGTCACTGTCCCTCTGGCTAGAGCAGGTGTTCTCTTCCTGACCTGGCTGTTCTTCCCCGTTCTGTTCTTAAAGATAAAACTATTAAGTTATGGAAGATCACCGAACGAGACAAGAGGCCGGAGGGCTACAACCTGAAGGATGAGGAGGGGAAGCTGAAAGACCTGTCCACAGTGACATCACTGCAGGTGAGCAAACTGAAAGACAGACCTGTCCACAGTGATGTCCTGCACAGAATGTCTGGTGTTTATGTTCTACCAGGTCATGAGATGTCTAGGACTCTTGGAGCCAGGGTCAGGGTCATACTGTTGTGACATTATTCCTGGGGCAATGAACGAACATCTACTCATCCTAGATGGCAATAGCAGACCAAAGTATAGATACTACCAAGCCCACAAAGGAGAACCAATGAGGTTTTTGTTTTGTTTGTTTTTTGTTTTTCTTTGTGTAATAGCTCTGGCTGTCTTGGAACTCGCTTTGTAGACCAGGCTGGCCTTGAACTTACATAGATCTGCCTGCCCCTGCCTCCCGAGTGCTGGGATTAAAGGCATATGCCACAACGCTTGGCTGAACCAATGAGTTTTATTGGGATTACTTAGAGGAGCAGAAATGAGTGATAAACAGTTACATCACCAAAGCCCACCCCAGCTTGGTGACAGCTCACAAAAGCTGGAAACCTGGAGCACACTGTACAGCTTGCAGGCAGCTCGACAGGTTGGAATGTCCTTTCCAGGTGGCTCAACTGTTCTGAATCTCTACCAGGCATCTTGGCTGGTCAGTTCCCTGGTCTCTGCTTCTTCCAGGCTGATGGCTGAGCCTCTAACAAGCAGCCAGCTTGTTAGAGAGTAACTTTGCAGTCTTCACGGCTTATACACTCCTGGAAAGGGACGGACTTAGTGAAACCTGGTCTGTTTCAGGGACTTCCTGAAGCTGTTTTGAGTTGTTTATCTACAGTCCAAAAGGAGCTTCCCTGAAGGATGAAGTGTTTCACCTCCCCTTAGACCAGTAGTTCTCAACCTTCCGGATGTTGTAGTGACGTCCAACTATAAAATTATTTTGGTGCTACTTCATAACTGTAATTTTGCTACTGTTATGAATCATAATGTAAATATTTGAATATTACAGGATATCTGATATGCAACTCCTGTGAAAGAGCTGTTTGACCCCCAGAGGGGTCTCGACCCCCCAGATTGAGAATCACTGCCTTAGACCATTCTGTTATTTCACCTTGCAAACATGCTGTCCTAGCATATCCTGTTGTTCCACTTCCCTTTTACATCCTATGTCTTCAGAATTCCCCCCAGGATGAAACATTTCAATCCACTACACAGCACACACCCTGGATGCCTCCTTACTGGCATGGTGTGGTAGGCTGTCTGTGAAGGGCTCTTTACCTAAAGTTGAGGGGACAGCAAGTCAGAAAATGCCCGTGACAGAAAGGAGAAACTGAGGCCCAGAGTATAGTCACACTTTCCCTGTAGTTACTGAGTTGAGCTCAGTGTGCCCTGAGCCCTGGGCTATTCCTGGGTGGAGGGAGCCAGGCTAGATCTTCTTAGGTGCAGTGAGGGCAGGAAGGTGACTCAGAAGAGTTAATTAAGAGGCATAAGGACTTGCATCCTCCAGCAGAGTGTAGGACTTGCAAGAAAGAGTTCTGGGGGCTCGGTGGTTAAGAGCACTTGCTGTTCTTGCAGAGGACCTGGGTTTGGCTCCCAGCACCCACATAACAGCTTGCAGCTATCTGTAACTCCAGTCCTAAGGGTTTGATGCCCTCTTCTGACCTCCCGGAGTACCAAGCACACACACAGTTCATATGCATACATGCAGTCAGAATGCTCATATACATAAAATAAAGAATGAGGGGTATGTGTGTGTGCGCGCGTGTGCGCGTGTGTGTGTGTGTGTGTGTGTGTGTGTGTGCGCGCGCATGTGCATGTGCATGCTGAGCACTTCAGTTCATGTGAGGTGGGTCAGGTTTACCTCCTGACCAGGAAACTTTGAAAACCTCACAGTTAAACAGTCTTGTAGAGCATGCTGCTTGAGCAGGGTAGGTGAAGGACATTTGCAATCTATGATTACTTATTTTATACCCTGCTCCTGAATGAGTGTTGCATCCTCCCGTTAAGATTGTGTGTCCCCTGCCAAGCAGTTGTGGTGCACGCCTTTAATCTCAGCACTTGAGAGGCAGAAGCAGGAGGATCTCTGTGAGTTCGAGGCCAGCCTGGTCTACAGAGAGTTCCAGAACAGCCAAGGCTACACAGAGAAACCCTGTCTCGGAAAAAAAGATTGTATGTCCTGTGACACTTCTCCCTCCCCTGCCCATGTGACAGACTGCCTCTGCTCTGCAGGTGCCTGTGCTGAAGCCCATGGACCTGATGGTGGAGGTGAGCCCGAGGAGAATCTTTGCCAATGGCCACACCTACCACATCAACTCCATCTCAGTCAACAGTGACTGTGAGACATACATGTCGGCGGATGACCTACGCATCAACCTCTGGCATCTGGCCATCACTGATCGGAGCTTCAGTATCCTTGGCTTGACCTTCAGGGTAGTGGCTTTGGGGTGGTCTGTAAGCACACTGGCTTCTGGGGCTTCAGTCTTGGCAGCTTCCTGACTGCAGAACCGTCGTCCTATCTAGGGTGTAAAGGAGGCCAGGTGTGGGATCACAAGGTGTCTATTTATGAACACTTTAAAGACACAGCTGCTGTGAAGGCTCCATCACACCTCATGCTTCCTTAGAGTGTCAGTGGTCTCTATCACCTTGGTCCCCATAGGAACGATGGAAAAGCAAGAGAGCTAGAGACAATATGCTCTGGAGGAGAGGAGGCTGACAACACACACACACACACACACACACACACACACACACACACACACACCCGCCCAGGACAGCTACCTAGAGGTTGCATCCCTTTGTGCTGCTGCAGTATTGTGTCGCTCTGGATGTGGAGTGACAACTAGGGTATCAGAGACTTGGGTGTCAGAAGCCAGGCAGAAAAGGGGTCCTGGTGTCAGAACAAGCTAGGGACTGAGC
Source organism: Onychomys torridus (assembly GCF_903995425.1). Lineage (NCBI taxonomy): Eukaryota > Metazoa > Chordata > Mammalia > Rodentia > Cricetidae > Onychomys > Onychomys torridus. Next base: position 31,143,184 of record NC_050452.1, read on the forward strand.
ATTGTCCTTCCCACAGCCTGCTAAGGAGAGAGCCACTTACAGGACATGTCAGCATAGCCTGCACCAAGCTGGGGAAGGGTAGGGCCCATCCAGGAAGGGCAGGCTGCTAACACGTCACTATATGGACTGTTGATGACAGCCGTATTAAGTGAAGCTTTATGTGCTGGGCTTTCACTCAGTGAGATAGGCATTGTCACCAGCCCCTTTCCAATAAGGGACCTGAGTCAGAGCCTGAGCTCATGGATGACAAGTATCTTCTGGGAGAGAGTGAGGGGCAGGGAAGGGCATAGCTATGATGGAATGGAGACAGTATAAAAATGTTGACTTCATCGATTTGGTCTGTGTTGTAACTGTCTTTGGACCTACATGGCCATAGGACATTAGAACAAGTTAGTTGTGAATAAGGAAAGAGAGTTGATCACTCCAACACTGAGACTTGTCCCTGTGACACTGGCCTCCTTTTCTCATCTAGACTACAAGAATTATGCTCACCCATGTCGAAGAACATAGCACTCACCAGCAGGTGTTTATTCAAAACCCACTGACATGCTTGAAGCTGACACTAGGTATGCAAGGCCCTGATATGCAGGAGTCTTTAGTGACCAGTCCTGGGGCTTGGAGACAGGCCAGCATATGCTAGGCACATTCTTTATTCACCTTTACTGTGGGCTATAGGCAGCAGGTAGGCAGAGAAGAAGCCAAGGTGGGCCTTTGCCATGTGAATCTGTGGGCCTGGAGCAGATGGTGTGTGTGAAAGTGAGTGGGATAATTGACCAGGAAACCTGGGCTACTGAGGGAGAGTGGAAAGGGGTACATGTCAGTGGACTGGTGGGCCCCGTGGGAACTAGAGTGGAAAGGGAGCATGTCAGTGGACTGGTGGACCCCGTGGGAACTAGAGTGGAAAGGGAGCATGTCAGTGGACTGGTGGGCCCTGTGGGAATGAGTAAACTAACATGGTTGTTGTGGAACTGTGTCCTACTTATTTGTGGCTCCAGTTTTGTGAAAGTTCCTGGTAAGCTGCTCATAAGAGATGCCTGGCTTGTTCACTGGAGGAAGGGGTGTGTGTCACGTGCTGCTGGAGAAAACTAGGACTTGAAGCAGCCTCCTTTCTGACTGACAGGTTAGTCAGGGAGCCATGTTGCTTCCCTGCAGGCTGCTGGTGGCAGGCCACAGAGGGATGAGATTCAGACACCTGGAACAGAGCTCTGGGCTCAGTCCCTGAGGTGAGCCTCCCTTAGCAGAAAAGGGTCTGGACTTGGGGCTGCAAGTGTTTCCACGGGTCTGAGGGCAGCTAAGTAATTATAGATGTCATGCTTCTGGCGTGGACAGGGCCAGAAGAGAGGCATATGTGACCTCATGCTGAGCTGGGATGGCTCTGAGCTTATGTGATACCCTCTGAGCGGGGGTCACCTGGAGGACTCTGGCTCATCCATCCTGAGGAGGCCATTCTGAGTGCAGGGAACTGGGCTTGCATCCCTTTCTGTCTTCCTCTTGTCAGCCTCTGCTCAAAGTTCCCAGTGTTCCCTTTGGCTTCTGAGACTGCCCTGTGCTCCTCAGTGGTGGCTGGTGGTTCTTGGTAATACTTCCCTCGTCCCATTCCCAAACTCTCAGACTTGTCTGTCCTTCAGGGACCCATGGAGCCATGTTCCACCCTCTGCTGAGTCCCCCTTACTGCTGGTCCCATGACCTTTTTACCCACAAGCCCCTGCCCACAGTCCCATGGCCCAGTCGCACCTGTCCTTGCCATGCCCCTCCTGGACTGACAGGACCCCTCCCGGGCCCCATCTCCTCTGATTTCTAGCTACACGAGGATTTCTATGACAGGGCACACAATTTTTGGTTTGGAACCCAGGATGAGACCACCCTGTGTCCCTGGCACTCTGCAGTCCAGTGCAGAGGGACTGTGAGCATTTCAATACAAAGCAGGCAAGCGACTTTAGAGTGTGGAAGCCATTGCTTGCACGTGGGTCTAGGACAGCCCTTTCCTGCCTGTTTGAGACCAAGGTGACTCAAACGCCAGACCCTGAGGAGCTGGAGGTCAGCCTGGGCCCCAGCCTGGACTCACCTTTTGTTCTTCTCAGGGCCGTCAGCATCCTGGAAGGCAGAATGAGCAAAGCCAGGTTCTCCTTAGAGCCATGAAGCAGGCCAGGCCAGTGTGCCCATGGCCTCTGCTCCTTCCTGGAAGTTTTCCCTCAGCCCCATGCCGCCTGTTGAAACCGCCTCATGTCCTGCAACACCAGAGCTTGAGGTGTTGTTTCCAGAGTCAGGTTTTTAAAAAAAAATGCTTCACAGAAGAGGTCTTTTCCTAAGTTGCACAAAGGCACCTTCCCAGCCTGAAAGATATTCTGCACAGGGACCCAGGATGCTACTGACACTGTGCTGTGACCCTTCACTCCTGTGCTGGAACTATGACCAGAATCTCAAGATGCTGCTGCTGTGTGCGATCAGCATGCTCAGGGGTTGTCAGCTTAAAATCAAGCACAGGGGTCCAGGGTGGCTGCTGTCCTTAGCTGAAGAGGTGACGAGGTCAACTGGCACAAGGGTGGGACTTCAGAGACTAGGTAAGGACACAGGGAGCAGAGCGGGTGACCCCATGGAAATGCCAGCAATAGGCTTTGGAGGATTCCCACCCTGTCTTTACCTCAGCAGTGGACTTCTAGGTTCCCAAACTCTGAGAACTGGGTGCCCGGGGCTTCACCCACTCGTCTTTGGCATTGTGCTGTGGCAGCCAGGCTCTGGGTCTAGGATTTGATATGCTGTGCCTTGAGTGCCCCCAGCTCTTGCTTGCAGCCAGGTCATCTGCTGGAGGAAATTTGGAGAGAAAACCAATTCTTTGTTTAGACCATCTGTATGTGCAGAAGGGCCTTGGGGGCCCTCCACACAGGAGGCCCTTCTGCAGGGTTCTGACAAAGCTGCTTCTTCTCTCGCTCCAGCCACTACTTGGTTGCCATGACAACGTCTTCTCGTCTTGAGAGCAGGGTCCTTGGGAAGACATGTGGATGAGCCTCATGCTTTGCCCAGTGCAGTCAGTGGAGCCCAGGGCTTCCATATTCTCTCTCCTGAATCCTCCGTTTACACTTGACATCCACCTTGTTGAGTGACAGCCATAACCACAGCATCAGGGCCCTTGGCGTGCTGAGGCTGCTAGAAGGCCTGCCCTGATGTTTGGAAGCCAGCTCCTTCCTCCACAGCTCCACATGTGGCTCTGGGTGTGTCCCTGCTCACCCCAGCCTCCCTGCTTTCTTCAGGGATGGGCTCCTTGCTGCCTTATGCCCAGGCTATTACTGTGTCTGGAGGTCCAGTTTGCTGTTACATCTTTACAGCCTAGCTTCTCTCCTGGTGTCTCCGTGAATGCCCATGTGATGGGGGCTGCTATTGGTTCTCTGCTCTCCGTGCCCACTTCTCCCTTGATATTCTGCTAGAACAAGCCAATGACTCTTCAGCTCACAGTCTGGACTCAGTGAATGGTTAGCAGAGAATCCCCTGTGAGGGAGTGGCCCTCAGTCCCCACCACTGCATAGTGTGCATACTGAGACTCAGTGGATGGAAGCCATGGGACACACAGCCCCTCCTCTCCACAACTCACCAGCCCAAAGTGATAGCAGGACCCAGGCTGAGCTCCCAGAGATCAGGCAATGCCTTTGGAGACAGGAGATGAAGGACAGACAGCCTTTTAAAGTCCCTACAGCCTGACAATGCTGCCCTTGTGGCTCATGTTTCCTGTGTCCTTGACAGGAAGGAGCACAGATGTCATCATTCTGGATCCAAACACAGCCTGGCTCTGCAGTAGCCTGGCGGTCTCTCACCTGACCTGTAGCTCACGCTGGGGTGTAGCAGGTGTAGAGCTCCACCTGCCTTTCAGGACTGTTCCTGGTGGTCTAGCCTCTACCATCTCTTCTAGTCCTGGTGGCTGTTGCTGTCTCCATCACTGAGTCACTCAGGAGGTGTCTGTCTCCCATCCCCCAGCCCCTGTGACACTCTTCTTTTGTGTGTCTAATGTGGACACTTGTGTTGGACTTCAGGCCACCTGGGGAAGCCAGGAGTGCTGTCACCTGTCACCGCAACACCCTCTCTTTACTACAGAATTGTGTTGCTGTCCCCATTTCCCAGTCTCTGAGGGTCACATCCTTTGGGGGGCATCTCGGCTCATGGCCACCCAGGTCAGTGCTGGAAAGGAACCATATTTTCCAGTCACACTCAAGCCCCCATTTTGCATAGGGGGAAACTGAGGTTTGTGGGTTCCTGCGTGGCATAGCATATTCTGAAGAGCTATGTTCTGACATCTAGCCTAGGACCCCTAAATTCTGACATCGTCTCCAAAATTAAAGTCACCTGGAGGGGTCATAGTTGGGAGTATCTGGAAGCCCCCGCTGACATGGCATGCAAGGAGAGGTGTGTCCAGCACATTAGTGCTGTGTGTTCCTCCCACAGCCACCCCCTTGTCAGGCGTCTCCTTCAGGCCCCTGTCTTAGGATGGATTCAATAAAACTTAGTGGGATAAGTTGTGATGATTAATCTTGATTATCTACTTGATTGGATTTAGAATCACCATGGAAACCAATCCCTGCATATGTCTGTGAGGGATTATCTAGATTTGGTAAATTGAGGTGGGAGGAAAGACCCATTTCAAATGTAGGTGACACCATTCATTCTCTGGACTCAAGTTCTGGAAAGAATGGAAAGGACAAAGTCAGAATCCACAAGGTCTCACTGTATAGACCTGGCTAACCTAAGTCTTGGCTTGCTGTGTAGACCAGGCTTACCTACAACACCCTCCTGAGTGCTGGGATTAAAGGCATGTGTCACCAAGCTTGATCTCTTCCTCTCTTAAAAAAAATACTTGGGCTGGAGAGATGGCTCAGAGGTTAAGAGCACTGCTTACTCTTCCAAAGGTCCTGAGTTCAATTCCCAGCAACCACATGGTGGCTCACAACCATCTGTAATGAGATCTGGCACCCTCTTCTGGCCTGCGGGGATATGTGCAGACAGAACACTGTATACATAATAAATAAATATTTAAAAAAACAAACAAACAAACTTATTTTTCTCTTATACAATACATCCTGACTGCAGTTTCTGTTCCTCCACTCCTCCCCATTTCCTCCTACCTCCCTTCTCTCCCAGACCCACTCTCCCCCCATCTCCCCCTAGAAATGATCAGGCCTCCCAGGGACAACAACCAAACATGGCACAATAAGATACAAGACCAGACACAAATCCTTACATCAAGGCTGGGCGAGGCAACCCAGTAGGAAGAAAAGGGTCCTAAAATCTGGCAAAAGAGTCAAAGACACCCCTTCTCCCACTTTCAGGAGTCCCCCCAAAACACCAAGCCAACAACCATAACCTATATGCAGAGGACCTAGCTCAGACGCATGCAGGCTCTGCTGTTACTGCTTCGGTCTCTAGGAGCCCCTGTGAGCCCCGCTTAGTTGATTCTGAGGGCCATGCTCTCCCAGTGTCTTCAACCCCTCTGGCTCCCACAATTCCTTCTCCCCTTCTTCCACAGGGTTCCCTAGGCTCCAACTGAGGGACTTGATGGAGAACTCTAACCTGGGCTATCCCTATCTGCCTAATGTTTGGCTGTGAGTCTTTGCCTCTGCTCCCATTATCTGTTGGAGGCAATTTCTGATGACAGCTGGACTAGGCACTGGTCTATGAGCATAGCAGAACATCATTAGGAATCTTTTCATTGTGTGTGTGTGTGTGTGTGTGTGTGTGTGTGTGTGTGTGTTTTCTGCCAGTAGTGTTTGGTTCTACCCTAGATATCTGAGCTATCCAGCCTTAGGTTCCTGGTCATCCAGGCAGTGTCGGGCATAGGCTCCCACTCGTGGTGTGGGCCTCAAATTAGATGAGTCATTGGTTGGCCACTCCCTCAAGTTCTGGGCCACCATTGCCCCAGCATCTTGCAGGCAAGGCAGATCGTAGGTTGAAAGTCTTGTGGCTGGGTTGTTGTCCCAGTCCTACTACTGGAAGCTTTGGCTGGTTGCAGAAGATGGATGGTTTAGACTCCATAGCCTCCATTATTAGGAGTTTTCACTAGGGTCATCCTTGTAGATTCCAGGGAATTTCCACTGCACTAGGTTTTCACGTTGAGCCCTAAATGCCCCTCAATTCCCGTCATCTCTCTCAGTACTCTGTCCCTCCTTCCCTTCCCCCAACCTGATTTCCCCCTATTCCCATCCCCACCGGCCCCCAGTCCACTCATGAAATCAATTATATTTCCACTTCCCAGGAAGATTCATGCATTCCCCCCTTGGGCCTTCCTTGTTACTTAGCCTCTCTGGGTCTATGGATTGTAGAATGATTACCAATTACTTAACAGCTAATATCCACCTAAAAGAGTAAATACCATGTTTGTCTTTCTGGGCCTGGGTTACCTCCTTCAGGATGATTTTTTCTAGTTCCATCCATTTGCCTGTAAATTTCATGGTGTCATGAGAATACTCCCTTGTGTAAATGTACCACATTTTCTTCATCCATTCTTCAGTTGAGATACGTCTAGGTTGTTTCAAGTTCCTAGTTATTATGAATAAAGCCGCTATAAACTTAGTTGAGCAAGTGTCCTTGTGGTAGGATGGAGCATCATTTGGGTATATGCCCAAGAGTGGTATAGCTGGGTCTTGAGGGAGATCAATTCCCAATTTTCTGAGGAACTGTCATATTGATTTCCATGGTGGCTGTACAAGTTTGCACTCCCACCAGCAGTGAAGGAGTGTCCCCCTTGCTCTGAATCCTTGCCAGCATGAGCTGTCACTTGTGTTATTGATCTCTGCCGTTCTGACAGGTGTAAGATAGAATCTCAAAGTACTTTTAATTTGCATTTTCCTGATTGCTAAGGATGTTGAACATTTCTTTAACTGTTTCTCAGCCATTGGAGGGTCCTCTACTGAGAATTCTCTGTTTAGCTCTGCACACCATTTTTTTCTTCCGGAGCTGAGGTCTGAACACGGGGCCTTGCACTTGCGCACTACCACTGAGCTAAATCCCCACCCCCACCCCTTTTTTAAAAAAAAGGATTGTTTGGCTTTTTGACGTCTAGCTCTTGAGTTCTATATATATTTTGGATATTAGTCTTCTATCAGATGTGAGGTTGGAGAAGATCTTCTCTCATTCTGTTGACTGCCATTTTGTCTATTGATGGTACCTTTTGCCTTGCACAAACCTTTCGGTTTCGTGAGGTCCCATGTATTTGTTGTTGACTGTAGTGACTATGTTATTGGTGTTCTGTTCATGTTCCTCTCTTAAGTTACTCTTGCCAGGCTTTTTTATTTGAGCAATGTAAGTAATGTAGGTAAGTAATACATAGACCCTCAGTACTTAATAACATTCATCCCAGTGGCACCTGACGACAGCCAGGCAGTGGTGTTAGCCAGTCCTTGAGCCCTATAACCGTGCACTTAGCTGGACACCCACAACCTGTGCTGCCCAGCAGGTACTAACCAGTCCTTAGTCTCCATGACCATGTACCCAGCTGAATGCCCACATCCTGAATGCTGTGGAATGCTCTTTTGCCCTGAAGGCAGAGAATGGGGTATGACTCCAGACCCCAGAATCCTCTCCTCTGTTCCTATCCAGCCCAGGGAAACCATATCACAGCATCCCTGTGTTCCAGGTTCTGCAGTCTCCAAGGCATAGGTCAGAGCCAAGTGTGTGATTGGCTCAAATCAGAGAACATTTTCCAACTGGAGAGGCTTGATACTGTGGGTGGAAATGGAGTAGCTGCTGAGGCAACAAACCTGCACACATGGTCCAGACAGTTCAGAGGGGCAGTGATATGCAATTACTCACTAAAAGTGCCCATGGCCCAACATGGAGTGGGTGTATCTGTTCATCTTCTGAGTCTCTGTGACCACAGTCCCTGATGGAAAGAAAGGTTTATTTTGGTTCACAGTTTGACCTGAGCAGGGAAGGCATGGTGGAGCAGTGTAGTTCATGGCCATGGGAATGTGTGCTAGAGCCTGCTTATATTAGGGTGGCCCAGGAGATGGAGAGTAAGGCAGGAATCGGGCAGGTGTTACCTTCAAAGGCCTACCCTTAGTGACCCACTTCTAAAAGTTCCCTAGCCTCCCCAAACAGCAGTGACTAGAGGGCAGGGAGCACACGAGCCTGTGGGGGACAGCTCACTGTCACAGTGCACACTGAGCATCCCTTCTGTTTGGCTACTGAGAGAGGAAGGTGGCTGTCGGGAGAGGTCCATGGTGACTGCAGAGCTGGGCAGCTGGCAGGCACTCTTTAGTAAGAAGGTGTGGGTTCAGCTTTGCAGGGACAGAAGACAGGTACTGGGAAGGGGCACTGGGACCGGCAGTCTTCCATGTGAATCTGTGGCTTGGGGGACTAGGGACTGGTGTGTTTGTTGGGGGGAGAGGGGAGGTGTCTTAAGAGCCAGAGAAGCCACTCCGAGCTGGTTGGGTTTGGCCTGGGCCTTATGGAAGGGAGAGAGCAAAAGAAGCTCCACTGTCGCCCTTGACCTCACCAACCCAGATATCGTAGACATCAAGCCAGCCAACATGGAAGACCTCACAGAAGTGATCACAGCATCTGAGTTCCACCCTCACCACTGCAACCTCTTTGTCTACAGCAGCAGCAAGGGGTCCCTGCGGCTCTGTGACATGCGGGCAGCTGCCCTGTGCGACAAACACTCTAAGCGTAAGTCTCTGCATGGAGAGGATGGGGGCAGGGCTAGGTATATTGGGACTGGCAAGAGGATGCACCAGCATGGGCTGGGGGGTGGCTGTTCTAGCCACCAGCTACCTCTGCTCTCCTAAGCACCCTGAGAGCTCCTTGGAGGCAAGGTATGTAATGCTCACTCTCACCACGGGGGAACAGTCATTTCGGAAACCTCTGGCAAAGTTTGCCACAGTCTACTCATCTCTGATGGTGGTCATATTGCTCCGAGGGATCTACTGTAACCAAAGAGGAAACTGAGGCCCCAAGGATGACCCAAGGCTTCAAATTGTGTCACCCACCAACAGAGAGGGCTTTGAAGGACTGCCTTCCCCATGATACCCAGGAGGATACGGCTGTATTCTTCTGGTCTATCACCCAACTGTCCCCTAATGTCGGTGACGAAATATGGAAACAAATGAATGAACAAATGGGTAATTCCAGCAGGTCCTGGGCAGGTTTTCAAAAAGTGTAGGTACAGACAGTCCAGGCTGTTGAGTGATGGAGTCATGCTTCTCCCCCAGGTTCTGCTGGGTAGTGGAGTCAGGCTGAGCCTCCAGATCCTTTCCCATTCCTTGACCAAGCCTGCCCAGGTCTCTATCCATGCCCACTCTGCAGCTCTCCTCCAGACTTGTCTATACACCATGTGCCAGGAGCATTCAGTAGGCATGGGTTCCTGTCATGGGACAGGTAGAGCACCCCTACTCAGGAACGGGGTACTAAAGGGACAGGGATGGCCTCAATCATGGGTTACCCAGGAACAGACACTCTGAAGGGTGAGTCATGGAGGCCTTGGAAGGAGGGAACTACAGGAGCAAATGCTTCAAGATGGAAGCATTACCAAAGACGATGTGGGCATATGGAAGGGGATCAATGAGCAGGACAGGGCAACTGGGGAGCCACCATGGTCAAGGGGAAGCTGAACTTTTATTCTAAGTATGGCAGGCAGCCTTTTGGAGGATGGCAAGCAAGGTCGTGCTGGGAAGTGATGGTTTTGATCAGAATGAGGAGCAAGCATTGCAGAGAGAAGGGACAGCTGTGGGGAAGGACCACGTAGCCCCACAAAGCGCATTTTAGAGGCAGAGCTGCTGGGCTCTGTCTGGTAGGGTGTGGGTGGTCAGAATGGCTGCTGGGTATGAAGGTTGGGAGAGGTTGGGTCATGTTCCAGATGGATAGGAGTAGTGAATACAGACCTGGGGCTCAGTGATGGGGTCTTCACTGGATTCTGGGGGTATAGAACAGTAGATGGACAGATGTTGGTAATAAATGTCTTAACTGAGGTTGAAACTATGAGGTTATCAGCATGGGATGGTGTCACCACTCTAGAGATGGCAGGACCCGGGAGAATGGAGCTGAGAAGTGAGGGAGACTCAAGTTTCATGCAATAGCCAACTTTATTCAGAGCCCCGGACAGTTTATACTCTGAGGGTTAAGAAAAGTCACATAGGTAAAGTTCTCATGAGTTCAAGCTATACAATCACAAGGACAAGCCACATGTGGCAAGAACATGTTTTTCCATAGAGGCATAACTATTTAATTGAATTAACAACAGCAAGCAATAATGAGTAATCCAAAGTGAACTCACTCCTATCCATTACACTTGGGAAGAGCAGACAAAGACATTCCAAGAACAATTCCATATTTTTTTAAATTAAGAAAATTTCTATTCATTTTATATATCAACCACAGATTCCCCTGTCCTCCCTCCTCCCACTCCCCAGCCTTCCCCTCCCCAACACACCCCCCATTCCCACCTCCTCTAAGACAAGGTCTCCCCTAGGGATTCAGCCCAGCCTGGTACATTCAGTTGAGACAGGTCCAGTCCCCTCCTCCCTGCACCAAGGCTGCGCAAAGTTTCTCACCATAGGCACTAGGCTTCAAAAAGCCAGCTCATGCACCAAGGACAGGTCCTGGTCTCACTGCCTGGGGGCCCCCTAAACAGTTCAAGCTAAACAACTGTCTTGCTTATCCAGAGGGCCTAGTTCAGTACCATGAGGGCTCCTCAGCTATTGGTCTACAGTTCATATGTTTCCACTAGTTTGGCTAGTTGTCTCTGTACTTTTTTCAATCATGGTCTTGATATCTCTTGCTCATAGAATCCTTCTCTCCCATCGATTGGACTCCTGGAGCTCCACCTGAGACCCAGCCGTTGGTCTCTGCATCTGCTTCCATCAGTCACTAGATGAGGGTTCTATGATGACAGTATTAGGGTATTCAGCCATCTGATCACCAGAGTAGGCCAGTTCAGGCACCCTCTGGACCACTGCCAGTAGTCTATGGTGGAGTCATCTTTGTAGATTCCTGGGGACCTCCATAGGACTCTGCTTCTTCCTATTCCCATGAGGGTCTTCATTTATCATGGTATCTCTTTCCTTGTTCTCCCACTCTGTTCCTGATCCAACTATAACCTTATGCTCCCCTAAGCTCTCTTTCCCCTGACCCTTCCCCTCCATTAACCCCCCTCACCCCCAGTTTGCTCATGTAGATCTCAACATTTCCCACAATTCCATGTTTTTTCATGCTTTCTTGGAGTGTTCTGACAGGCACTCAGAATTCTCCTCACATGACTCCATTCCTGGACTGTGTTCGATGGACTTGGGAAGGGAGGCCTGAGAGGTTCAGTTGATTGTGGTCAGAGCCAGCCTCACAAACATAACCCTGGACTTCCTACAGCTGGGCCCCATCAGCCACCTGAGCCAGCTGAACACAAGTTCATTGTCTTACAGTAGTCTGTCAGAAGTATGGTGTGATTCTCGCTGGCCAGAACTAGCAGAGGGCACACAGTTTCTCTGTAACTCTTGGGGTCAGCCGGTGGCCCTTGCTATCCACTCTCAGGGCCCACTCCTGCTGCCTCCTTGACTCTCAGCCCCTCCCTCATCCTCAAAGTTATGTTGAGAATTGCCCTGAACTCACTCCCTTACTCTCACATATTGATCCTTGCTGCCACACTGGGCCCACCCACCGGGTGATCCAGGGTGATAACACTTCTCACGATCAGCTGCTGAACAAGTGGTCTTCATGCTTTCTTTGGCCTTAATTCCCCTTGCTGTGTGTGACATTTATAGGTTCCACGGGTTAAGACGGACATAGTTGGGGCCATCCTACTACCATGGAGCATTGCCCCAGACTCCTGTGCCCACTTCCTACTGCATAGATTCATGAACTGGGTCCATGTTCAGCTCTTTGTCAGACTGCAAGAAAAGATGGGGAAGAGGGGAGCCTGGGCCTACTCTGGATTGAGTTCTGCCTGAGTCCCCTGGAGGGAGCAGAGGCTCTGTGGTATGTCCTTCAGTGTGGCAGAAGCCAGCCACCCCACTGGTCCAGCAGAGTAGATGATGCATTAGCAACGGTGACACCCATTTAAGAGACACCCTTCAGTCATTTCAAATGTGTAGAAGACTTTTAGTGTCACAGGGAAGCTATTGCATCGGCGAATTCAGCAGGGGAGGAGAGAAAGAGTACTGCTGCTGCTTTGCTCCTAAAATGGAAGCAGAGAATACCAAGGAGGAAGCCATCAAGATCTAGCCATGACCATGAGACGTTGATTGGTGTTTTGCTGGCATTTGTCTGTGCATCTTCATGTTAAAAATGAGAAGGTTGGTGTGTGTGTGTGTGTGTGTGTGTGTGTGTGTGTGTGTGTGTGTGTTTCAGACAGGGAGAGGCTTTGGGTGCTGTCTGTGCTCTGTGCCAGTTCAGATTATATGCTTTGGTAGATGCAGCAGCCAGAGCCACTTGGCCTCTGTAGTCTGTGACACCCAGATTCCTGGGGGTGGGTGGGTGGAGTAAGAAAGCAGCACCCCATGGGGCAGCCGCTGAAAGTCCCTTGTACATTTCCTGAGCCCAGACATAAGAACTTGCCCTGCCATATGACTGTCACAGGCCTGGTGACGTGGAGCCCCACAGGAGTCAGGCGTGGGAGAGGCAGAGCTCACTGCACAGCGTCAGTCTCTGTTCCTACCATGCCGGCCTCCCAGGGATACACTGAGTGTTCACAGGCTCGCCTCTGTGGTGCACTGTGGTATTTGAAGGCTGCGGTGTGGAAGGAGCCACCACTGAGGACTTTGAATGGAGCTGGCTCTCCTGGGGACCAGGTCTCTTCTGAGGGGTTCTCAGAACCCAGTGCCTCACCTGGGAGCTTTGGCCACACCGGCATGTCTGGGGCTCTCAGCAGGCCAATGGTCCTGTGTGGAGACAGAGCTCCACAGCACATGGCAGGCTACAGGTTTAAGAGCATTTGTATATGGGTGTCTAGGTGACTCTGGCTTGCCGCTTTTTCTTCCCATGCTCTTTTTTACACTGTTATCAACATTGTTCTGCCTGCCTCCTAAGAGCTTGGAAGCTCTCTTCCCTTTTCCTGGGGTTGGCATGCTACACTTGTCCCCCAGGGCCTTGTACAGGTTGTGTGTACATCTGTCAGATGACCTTTTGAGCGGGAGACTTGTTTTTTCTAACACAGGGATTTATTGTATTTCTTTTCATTATATGTCTGTATCTGTGGGTTAGGTATGTGCATGTCAGTGCAATGCCCACAGAGGCCAGAAGAGGGCATCATCTCTTGGGTCTGGAGTTACAGGCAGTTGTGAGTCATTTGATGTGAGTGCTAGAAACCAACCTGGGATCTCCCGGAAGCGCAGTACACACACAACCACCGAGCCATCTCTCTAGCCTCATGGTTTTGTTTGTCCGTTATTGCTACCGAGTTCAATTTCTCTTTTGGATTAGTCTTCGCTTCTTTTCTCTGTTGCTGTGATAAAATACCCTGCCAAAAGCTATAAGGCAGAAAAGATTTATCTTGGCTCACAATTTGATGTCACTGCTCATTATGGTGAGTGAATGAAAAGGAGGATATGGCTGATCCAAGGCATGGTGGAGGAGAAGGGTTTTTATGATAGATATGAGGGAGAGTACAGCCAGAGGCATCTGGAAGAGTCCAGCCTGAACTGGGCCATGAGAGGAGAAGGGAATGTGTGTGTGTGTGTGTGTGTGTGTGTGTGAGAGAGAGAGGGAGAGGGAGAGGGAGAGGGAGAGGGAGAGGGAATGGCCAAAATGGCAGGGTTATATAGAAAAGAGACCCTAGGGGAAGGGAAGGGAAGCCCCTGGACTGGAGAGGTTTAGGGCAGAGGGCAGGAGTGAGAAACACAGGGGGAGCAGAAGGTACTGAGTGAGCCTGGCAGCCAGCATGCTCTTTAGTATGCTGATAGGCACCGCAGCCATTTGGCCTGGATTTCTTTGGGACCTGACACTGGGGAAGTCATGGCAGCAGAAAGTGGCTAGTCAAATTTTATCCACAGTCAGGAAGCAGAGAGAGAGAAGTGTTGGTGTTCAGTTAGCTTTCTCTTTCTTATGCAGGCCAGGACTGAAGCCTGGGGAATGGTGCCACCCACTTTTAGGAAGGGGCTTCACATCACTATTAACCTTATCATATAATCCATCACGGGCAGGCCTGGAGGTTTGTCCTCTAAGTAATTCTAGGTCCTGTCATGTAGACCACTAACATTTGCCATCACAACTGTACCTCTGGCTAACTTGACACCCCAACACATTACTTTTAAGCCATACTTTTTTTTTAAACATCTCATCTCCATAGGTTCATAGCCATCTCATAATACAAACTGTCTTCAGTCTAACTTCAAAAGTCCCATGGTCTTTTTAACATTCCGTCATCATTTAAAAGTCTAAAGCCCAAGTCTTATCTAAGATGCAAGGCAGTCTCTTAATCATGAACCTGTAAAATGAAAAATAAGTCACATGCCCCCAACATATAATGACATAGTGTAATAAGGGGAAGAGAGCAGTCATAGCAAGGAACAGCTAAGGCAAGACCAAACTCTCAGAGTAAACACTAAATCTGTCAGCTCCATGCCCAGTATTCGGGACCCTTGATGGACTCAATAGGGCAGCAAAGAGCTTGAGTAGCCCCACCTACCCATCTCTGCTGCTCTCAGTACACCCAGCGCCACCTTCAGGCCAGGTCTCCCCCATGCCTATAGCTTTCCTTGGTGGATGCTCCATGGTCCTGGCATCTCCATTATCCTTGGATCTCCATTGCAACATTGTCTTTACCTTCTGAACTTACACAGCAGCCTTCAGGGACCCTTACAGGGAATGGTATATTACCACATAATCTGGCTGCAGTGACTTTCTGGAATCTTGGTGCCAGCTTCCATGACCTACTCACTCTCAAATATCTCATGCCTACAAAACCAGTACCCTGTGGATGATGCCGCGGAGTTCTGCTGTCAGTGTGAGGTGTGGCCTCGCCCCCTGGGACCACAGCTGTATCAGATTCTGTGGGCTGACCCTGGGGAGAAGGTCCCTGGGCAGTGAGCAGGGATCCCCTCCAGCTGTAATCTCAGTCCAGGCTGTCTCCTTTCAGAGACTTGGCATTTTCATGCGTTTGAGCCTTTGATGGGCAGGTCTTGCCCTCTGGACAGATTTTCTATTTTCCCAGTGCATGCAGGGACTTTCTCCAACAATCTCAGCCTCCTTTCTGCTCCTGCCTTGGCTGCACCTTTTAGCTTCCTTGGATTCTTTTCCTCCTTGACAAACCGCACATTTAAAAATATTGTTATGCCCAAATTATTACTTTTTTTTTTTAACTGTGGACCTGTGTAAGTGCAGTAAACAATCATACCAAGCCTAAATACTTTTCTGTCTTGGAATGTCCTGCACCAAACAAATTAGTCCATGACCTTTAAACTCTGGACATTTACACATAAAGCCAGATTCTTTGCCAGAATCTCCATGGATGTTCCCAGCCCACCCCCTGATGGAGCCCTTGTTCCC
This sequence comes from Onychomys torridus, assembly GCF_903995425.1. Taxonomy (NCBI): domain Eukaryota; kingdom Metazoa; phylum Chordata; class Mammalia; order Rodentia; family Cricetidae; genus Onychomys; species Onychomys torridus. Next base: position 31,158,637 of record NC_050452.1, read on the forward strand.
TCTGAAACTTTTTGAGCAGGGGCCTCCACTGTCCAGATCTCTCTCAGCATTCTTATCTTTCAAGCTCCCGCTAGAATAGCTTAAGCTCTTGTTATAGCATTCAAGGGCTTTTCAAGCCCAAACCTCCAAACTCTTCCACATTCCTCCTTTAAACCAGTTCTAAAGGCCTAAGAGCCGAGAGGTCAGGTTTATCATAGCAACAGCTCCAGTCCCTGGTACCAGTTTTCTAGATTAGCTATGTATCCTGTGGCTGTGATAAAACACCCAAGCAAAAGCAAGCTTAAGGGAGGAAGGGTTCATGTTGGCTCACAGGTCAAGGTTGCAGCCTATCATGGCAGAGGAAGCATGGCATGGTGTGTGTGTGTGGGGGGGGGCGGAGTTGCTGACCGCATTCCATCTGCAGCCAGTAGAGAGAGGCAACTGCTGGTGCTCAGCTAGCTTTGTCCTTCTTATGCAGCTCAGGATTCAAGCTCAGGGGATGGTGCCCCCACTTTTAGAGTGAGTCTTCCCACCTCAGAGAACACAATCCAGATAGCCCAGAAGTCAGCCCAGTGTGCCAGCTCCTAGGTGATCCTAGATCCTGTCATGTTGACAGTATTAACAAATACAGTTGTTCATACAGAGGTTTTTTTTGTTTTGTTTTTGTTTTTGTTTTGCTTTTTTGAGACAAGGTTTCTCTATGTAACAGCCCTGGATGTCCTGGAACTCACTCTGTAGACCAGGCTGGCCTCGAACTCACAGAGATTCCCTTGCCTCTGCCTCTCCAGTGCTGGGATTAAAGGTGTGTCCCTCACTGCCTGCTTCATGCAGGTTTTCTATTGGAGTTAATTCTATATTTTAAATTCTTCTGGAATTTTTCTCTCACCCTCTGAATTGCCTGTGTAGAATCCAGCTTGCCTCTAGACCCCAGAGTGGATGGAACCAAAGCCGGGAGCATGCTAGATAAGATAACACTCTGACACCAAACCATGCCCCCCTGCCACAACATCTTACACTCTGATGCTGCTACAGGGGCCACTGTCCCTTCCCTGTGTGCCTCATCCATAGTGTTGGTTCTTAGTGTTCATGAGAAGTCGAGCAGCTGGTTCCCAGTTGCCAGGCACATGTTGTTCCTAATCAACCATGATCTTTGTTCCTGCTGTATTTGTGTAAGAAGTCTGGGGCTTTGGCTGGTTCTCTGCCTCCCACTCCTATGTTGAAAAGCCAGGGTGTGGCTGTTAGAGACACCCCCAGGGTCCTGCCCACAGCATCCTTTCCTAACAGGATGACACTGTGAGCATTGTGGACCACTGTGTGTTCGTTCATGCCACAGGGCAGGTTGAAGGTGGAGGATTACAGTAGCTCTCCAGACCTGTCTGAATCAGGCCAGGCTGGGGTAAACTGGCTATCCTGGACTCCCATCCATGGCTTCGGCTCTCCCAGAAACACTAGAAGAAACCCAGATTGTTGCCTGCTAGGCATTGTGACAGAGTAACCATAGAAACAGCCATCCACGAGTCCTCGAAATAGACAGTTATTTCTGCTTTGACAGCAGAGTCTGTGAGAAGGAAAGGCTGAGCACCGAGCATGCGGTTGACTCAGAATGGGTGGGGATGATGGTTCACCATCATGGGACTCCAGCAACGTGAATGGCCAAATGCTGGGGATACCTGCAGCTAACAGTGGCTGAGCTGTGCAAGGATGCCGTACCATCCAATTCTCAGAGCCTCCCAGGGTGGAACCATGGGTGCCCCTTACCCAGCATGTATTCTTCCTCTGCTTCCTCACGTTATCACCCTGGAACCATCTGTGGCTTAAAACAACACATGTGTATTTTGCTACAGCTGTGGAGGCTGGAGGTCTAGTCAGGGTGTGGGAAGGGCTAGCGTCAAGAGCAGCGGTTCCTTTGTCCTTTCTAGCTGCCGAAGCCACCACACCTCTCGGCTCAGGGCTGTCCCTCCGGCCCCTAGACAGCCAGTGCAAATCCCCATCCCATCTCAAGATTCCCAATATAGTGGTCTTCACCAGCGTGGTAGCAGCAAGCCTGGAGAGTGAGCCCCAGAGCTTCCGCAGGGGTACCCTTTGCAGGCTTCAGTATAAGGATAGTGTGGCAGGAGCAGATGGGGACAGTGGGACTCAGAAATGGGGGCAAGAACATGTCAGTTCTTGAGGGGCCACAACTAGGGGGCAGATTCCACTTTGTCTCATGGGGATCTGGTGTATGAGGCTGAGCAGGGGACAGACCGTGGTCAGTCATTAATCAGTAAGCTTTGTTACATTCAGCTTATCAGCGCTTCCATCCCTGCTGGGCTGGACAACTGGGGGTTTACTGCCTGGGCTGGGCTTGGAGAGGAGGGTGTGTAGCCTCTCTCCTGACATGGCCTTCCCTTCCCTCTCAGCCCTTCCCCCGCCCTTGAGAAGCTTGTGTACTGACTGGGAAGGGCCTGTGAGCGATGGTGCTCAGGAGGGTTGGCGGGACTGGCCCAGGCCCCAGGGTAGATTACCTCCATCTTTCCCCTCCTGGGACAGCCTGTCCTGTTGGCTTCAGGGAGCAAAGCCTGTGTCGCTCACCCAATACCTTGAACAGAGTCTAGGACGGAGCAGGCACTTGAGGTGGGCGTGCTGACCGAGAGAGTGCCTAGCAGAGAAGTCAGTCTCTTCAGATGCCCTGTGGGGGCTCTGAGCAGGTTAGGGCAGTGATGACATGTGTGTTGGACAGGAGGGGAATGGCAGGTCCCGGATGAGAGGCAAAGGGGTGGGACCCAGGAGGCAGAGCATGACACCTGTGATTCCCCGGGGGCCCATTGGATGGGTCTGTCCTAAGTCTCTTGGGAGCTGTGGCCAGCCCTCTTCTTCCAGTGAGGCAGTGGGCAGGGCTGACGCTCAGTGGTTTCCTGAGGCTGGCTGTACAGGTTGGTGATGCTTAGATAATGACTGGCTGCCAGCACCCCGTACCCCATCTCCCCACAGAGCCCAGGGAGTTAATGCCAGACAGCCTCACAGCAGTCCTGGTCCCCACCTGGTCCCCACCCCTCCAGAGCCACTTTGGGGTGTGACTGACCACAGGTGTCCACTGCACATGTACAGAGGCAGCTCCTGGCCTGAAGACCTGGGACCAGCTAGTACCAAAACCACGTCAGGGTCCGGCTTAGAGGCTGAAAATGCCCAGTGCTTCAGAGACTGCCAAGGCACTTTCTGGCTGGTACTCTGCACTACCAGTAGGGGGCAGCAGAGAGTTGCAGCAAATGTAGCTCTGAGTTCAACTATCCCACTTTCATGTGCCTCTGAGATTTGCATGTGGATTCGCTCTCAGCCTCAGTTTTCTTGGATATAAAATGGGAATAATTAGGCTACCACCCTGAAGTTTTTATTAGGGGATTAGATGAAGTCATTCACAGCACAGTAAATAGTCAATTAACACAGTTCCCGCAAGGATGCCCTTCCAGGGCTTTTCCTCTTTGGGGGGTCCTTAGAGGCCAGGGCTTTGGTAGGTGTTTAGGGAAAGGGTTGATGAATGAATGAATATGGTATAGACAGAGAGCTAAACCCGGGTGGATACAGTGGGCTGTAGTTCTGACTGTTCAGCCAATGACAGCCGCTGGTTCTCTCTCCCCAGTCTTTGAAGAGCCCGAGGACCCCAGCAACCGCTCCTTCTTCTCAGAGATCATCTCCTCGGTGTCCGACGTGAAGTTCAGCCACAGTGGGCGCTACATGCTCACGAGGGATTACCTCACGGTCAAGGTCTGGGACCTGAACATGGAGGCGAGGCCCATAGAGACCTACCAGGTGTGTGTAGAGGTCACAGCCTCAGGGCCCTCTGTGTGGTGTGAGATCTCCCAGGACCTGAAAACCCCTCAGGGAGCTGCCCAGCCATGGGGCTTTCTATGCTGCATTGTAGATGATGCTGCAGAGAGGTGTCCAGCCCAGCCACTGGGATGGCTGAGGAGGCTCCTGCATGGGGCTGCCATCTGTATCTAGAACCCCAGTTTCTGGACAAGGAGGGGAGGAAGGGACAAAGAAAAGTCATGAAGTCAGATGCCCCCCTACCCCCTGCGGCACCCACAGCCTTTTCAGTAAGTAGGTAAGCGTGACCCTGCCACAAACATCTGGGTGTGAATTGTATTCAGTGGCAGTGTGGAAGATGTTTCTAGACCCTCGGGGTAGCCTTTTGAGCTGGTATGCAGGGTGGATTGCTGGGCACTTCTGAGGAAGCTCTATTCATCAGGCAGCCAGGTGTCTTGGTGGGACACAGGATAAAGCTGACCTGCTGTTAAAACAACACATGTGCAGTGCAGCTTGGTATCAGGCAGGGGTGCCAGGGGCAGGGAGGGAGGAGCAGGGCTTTCTGGAGGCAGCTGCATTTGTACTGGGCCTTGAAGGTCACCTAGAATTTGGATTGGCAGATACAGACTGAAGCATGCCACCAGAAACCCCAGCTCCACCCATGGATGGGGCTGTGTGTGTATGTCCACACATGTGCCCATCACTTGTTTTATCCTGCTCCAGCAAAGAAAGATGGTATTGGCGGCCTGGTCTACTGACAGGGATCCTGGGAAGTTGGAGAGTGACAGAGGAGTCTGAGCCCAGTGGTGGCAGGCCCAAAGCTCAGCGCTGCTTCCTCTCCTACCTCAGCTGAGGAGGTGTGTCCAAGAGGACAAGCTTCTGGAAGGGGCTCCCTAGTAGCTCCCGGGACATCTCCCAGTGACCCAACTGCCCCTTTGTTAGCAGTGGGCAGGGCCTGCGGCTCCCCACTTCTCTAGGGCCTACTCTGGGTATTCTAGATAGGGACAGACCCTCTTGTGCCCCTCTGGAAGTGTCAGAAGCCCAAGATTGAGGTAAGAAACAACCTTCAAGCTATGTGTGACTGAACCAGCGGCTTCCCAGCCTCCCGGGGCCATCACAACACTGTGGTCAGCACAGGCCTATGTGTGTGGATGTTTTCCTAAGGAGGGGTGAGTGCGGAGCCTCGGGGCCTCTGAAAGCCTGTGGGGCCCCGGTAAAGTGGCAGCATTACTGTTTTGGGGACCAAGGGCTAATGCTGGATGCCTGGCTTTCTGTACAGCTGACCTACAGATTCTAAAATAGCAATGATTGATGACTCCTCCCATTTGAGCCTTTGGAGAGGTGACTCTTGTGTCCTGGAAATTGTATGTAGTAGGACAGTGCTTGGACAGGTTGCAGTACTTGACAGGTCAGAGCTATTTCATTCCATCAAAGGAGTCAGGGGTGGGCTGCCAGGAGTGAAATTGTCCCAAGACTTCATCATCATCCTCAGCCCATGGGTTGTTTTTTTTTTTTTTTTTTTTTTTTTTTAATTTATGGAGACAGGATTTCTCTGTGTCCTGGATCTCACTCTGTAGACCAGACTGGCCTTGATCTCACAGAAATCTGCCTGCCTCTGCCTCCCAAGTGCTGGGATTAAAGGTGTGCACCACCACCACCCTGCTCACCATGGTTCTTGAAGACATTGGGTTCATAGGCATGGAACATCCTTCATGACAGGTCTGGGAAGCCTGGTGCTCACTCTTCCCCATAGTTGAAGCATTTCCTCCTGCCCCCAGGGAGCAGGCAAGGCTTGGCACACAGGAGGAGGTGCTGGCACACCTGTGTTTGGAGCTGCTAATGGCAGAGGTGTCTGGGCTGTTTGGTGTCCATTGCTCAGCCTGTCCCCTCTTCTCACCAGGTCCACGACTACCTGCGGAGTAAGCTCTGTTCCCTGTATGAGAGTGACTGCATCTTTGACAAGTTTGAGTGTGCCTGGAACGGGAGTGACAGGTGAGCCAGCTGCAGGCACCCAGCCTCCGACACCCTGCCTTGCCCCTCGCCAGTCACCCAGGAAGGATCTTTCCTGTAGTCAGTGACCACAAAGCTGCACTTGGCCAGGCCAAGGTGTGAACAAGGTGTGGGAGGCCTCCTCCCTAGCAGGCAGAGCTAGCTCTCAGACTCAAGTCCAGTTGGGGAAGTGAGCTTTTCTTCACCCCTGTGACTGATGCTGACACCCACATTAACATCCTGTTCTAGGGCCCTGTGGAGTTTTAGGTCAGGATCAGCCAAGCGCCTCCCACACCGCAGGCCCTTGGGTGAGGGCTGTACCCCAGTATCTCCATCCCCTGGAGACAGAAAGACACTGGGCCACCCACACGTCTCCTGCCATCAATCTGGCAGCCTCATGGAGGCCCTCCGAGGCTCACAACTTGAACTGGTGACCTCGTGGTGATCCACCTCTCCCGTCCCACAGCCTGGAACACAGCCCCTAGTAACATGGTACAGGCGCCTGTGTTGCCATAGCCTGGACCCGGCACAGTGAGTGCAGATAGGCCCAAGGCATCCTTCATCCTCCATCATTCCCCTGCTGTGCCCAAGAGCCTGCCTTTTTCCCCACAGTTCAGAAGCTTTCCTGTGTGTGTGTGTGTGGGGGCATTGTTTCCCTGTCCCCACTCATGCTTTATAAGGCCTCACAGGCCTCAGCCTCAGTTAGTTACCTGTGTAGAGGCTGGTAGGTGAGTCTCTCAGGGTTTCCTATGGAAGAACAGCCACATATCCTGCCCAGATGAAGGAGAGGGGCTCCAGATGACCAGGGGAGCATAGCACCTGGCATGTTTTGTACCAGAGCCTCTGAGGCATCACATCCCTCCCTGCTTCGCCTGTCCCTCCGTCGGCAGGTGAGGAGTGGTGGCCCCAGAACCTCAGCCCCAACTCCCCTCCATCCAGGGTGTGTATCCACACAGGAGGCGTCTGCTTTGCCATTTGCCTGGGTGGCCAGGATGCTCCAGAGCATCTGAGGTGACCAATAAGAGCAGCTCAGCTGTGTTAGAGGCTGAAGCTGTAATTCGGGGCCCATGGTGACAGAGAGAGGACCGCTCTGAGAAAGCCATTCTGAGCAGGCCTGGACCCACATAGGGGCTGCTATCATCCCAAAGATCCACCTGTTTTGCAGGGGCTCTTAACAGAACCGTACTGAACAGAGGGCATGTGTGGTCGTCCAGAGTGTCCACTGAAGGACGATGATAAGGCAGGATATTAGGGTAGATGGCTCAAGGTTACCACCCACTGCCTGCACTTTATGTTGCCACCAGGGGGCGCATGTAACCTGACAGTGCCTAAGCCAAGCACAATCTCCATCTGACTGATGGAGGCCCAGCGCAGGGGCTTAGCAACCTGCTTCTGCCCAACACGTCCCATAGATGCGCTCCACCCCTCCTTGCCTTCCTCCACACCCATCCTTTCTGACCCTGGGATCCTGCCGAAGCACCTCCAGGAAGCGGCCCTGGTCCTCTCTGCCTTGTCCACAGCCTCCTGGGCTTTCTGCCTGTATCTTGCTATTTATGAAATGATAGATTCTAATCGCCTCTGTCCTTGTTTCCTCTACCACCCCTGGAAGAGAGGGACCTCAGGAGAGTGTCCAGTCAGTGGATGTCTGTATTTCTGGGTGGTAAAGAGCAATCTGTCCCTCCCCTTTGCCTCTGGCTTCCTCTGAGCGTGGTCTGTCTATGGACCAGAACCTCAGTGCCTGCATCCCAGGGGCCCAAGAATAAGAGGAGAAACAAACTCCCCATCCCTTTAAGGCAAGCCCGAGGCCTGCAGTCTGCTCTGCGGGACTCATAGGGGGCCTGCAGAGGGCTACTGTGTCTCTCTCTGACATAACAGCCCTCGGTGGCACCTTCATTGCCCTCCAGCATCCTTGAGTAGGGGCACCGGACGTGGCTTTGTTTCTACTCCTGGTCTTTTACTCCAGCTGGGAACAGATGAATTCTCCAGAGTCAGCCCTCTGGAAAGTGGCTTCACGTAGCCTTGGGCCAATGTCTTAGGCTGAATGACCACACACACAACACACACGCACACACACACACACACACACACACACACACACACATGTATACACACCACACACACACACACACACACACACACACACATGCATACATACCATACACACGTGCATACACACACACATGCATATACACACACACATGCATACACACCATACATGCACATGCATACACATACATACACACACACACACACACACGCACACGCGCACGCATACACACACATATGCATACACACCATACACATGCATACACACCATACACATACATGCATACACACACACACACAGTGCTGGGTCTCTCTTGGCAGTGGTGTTCTATGCTCTGCACACACAAGACTGGTGTAGGTCTATGCTCTTCGTCAACCACTGAGATGGTTTGAATATTCTCTTCTGTGGAGCCCTCTGTGGTAATCAGCTTTTCCCTCTAGAGCTTTTCCTCCCCCTCCCCCTTCCCCCTTCCCCCTCCTCCTCCTCCTTCTTCTCTCCCCACAGCTTTTCCAGCCTCCCCAAGGCTGTAAACCCCAAATCCTTCCACTAGGCCCAGATCTGCTTTGTTTTTTTTTTTTTTTTTTTTTTCCGAGACAGGGTTTCTCTGTGTAGCTTTGCACCTTTCCTGGAACTCACTTGGTACCCCAGGCTGGCCTCGAACTCACAGAGATCCACCTGGCTCTGCCTCCCAAGTGCTGGGATTAAAGGCATGCGCCACCACCACCCAGCTCAGGCCTGCTTTGTAAATGCATCAGGGAGATAACCTACTCCATGCCTCACTAGATGAAGTCCCTGGTCAGCAGAAGGCGCAGGGCAGAAGTCTGTTTCCAGGTCCCCTGGTCTGCTATGGCATCTGCCTCACCCCGTGTGACCCTGCAGCAGTGAACATTCATTTATTCATTGGCTCAGGCCCTCAGGTTGTGGAGGGGAGGGAGGGAGGCCTGGCAGGTTGAGAGACTCTGGGACAGCCACAGTTATATCTTAATGTCATCCCTGTCTCTACTGCTATTGCGGCCTCAAGCAAGGACTGCTTCTCTTAGGCTATGTACAGATGGGAAGGTACCTTTCCTGTTGGGGCAACATGAAAAGGTCCTAAAGTAGAGATGGCAGCTGAGATGTAAGAGGGGGCCAGGGAAGCCAGCAGAAAGGGGGCAGAGAGGCAGACAAAGCTCCCTGTCGCAGGAGTGGCAACCCATAGCTCCAGAGTGTCCCTGTTCCCAATGTCTTCCCCTACTAACCCCCTCCTCTTCTCTCACCAGCGTCATCATGACAGGGGCCTACAATAACTTCTTCCGAATGTTCGACCGCAACACCAAGCGGGATGTGACGCTGGAGGCCTCTAGGGAGAGCAGCAAACCCAGGGCAGTGCTCAAGCCCCGGCGCGTGTGTGTGGGCGGCAAGCGGCGGCGTGATGACATCAGTGTGGACAGCTTGGACTTCACCAAGAAGATTCTGCACACAGCCTGGCACCCAGCCGAGAATATCATCGCCATTGCGGCCACCAACAACCTGTACATCTTCCAGGATAAGGTCAATTCTGACATGCACTAGCTGGTCTCAGTGGCCCTCCCTCTGTAGGAGGATGAGCATGGTGGCCCTTGGGGAACAGGGGTCCCTAGGCTGGAGTTGCCTTGGATGGTAATTGCCAGTTTAAACAAAGGAAAGGGAAGAGCGTCAGTCACAGGTGATAAAATGGATGTGCCTGGTGGGCCTCGGTCCAGGGTTCCTTTGTTTACGGTCCTCCTGCCTCAGGCTGGGCCTTTGTTTATTATCAGGACTTTATTCCTGTCCAGGGTGATTTTTACTGCAGTGCATCAGTTGCTATCAGGGAAAGGTAAGCTGGTCCCTGATGGGGCTCCAGAGAAAGAGTGAGCTCACAGCCAGTCAAGATCTGTAGCTCTTGCAGGGAGCCAGTCACATGCTCTGGCTCAGAGCTGCTGGCTCCTATGAGAGTTTGGACAGTGCATTTTCATTGAGTGATGGCAATGCCAATTCCTCACTGGGGTGTTTGGGAGGTCTTTCCGTATCCTAGGTGCCAGGCCAGGGCAGGTCCTGAGAGGCAGAGCTGACGTCCCCGGGTTAATCGTGGGGCAGGGCTAGGTTCCTTGAGTGGCTTTTCCAGGCTGGGGCAAGTCCTGAGAGGCAGGACTGGGGACCCTGTGTGGCTGCTGTCCTCACCTTACTGCCGTCCGTTTGTGAGTGCCCCCTGCACGCTGGGCGTGGTGCTCAGTCCATAGTGGCTGTGGGTGGATCCCCACAGCCCATTCTGTGGTGGTTTTGCTGTCACTAGCCGGTCATCTTCCCACAGCTGACAGTGGGTCCTGTCCCTGACTGCAGAATCCTCTAGCCTGTGAGGCAGGTGCCCACTCATTTCCATAAGTCCCAGGCTCTGCTGGAGCTGGGGTGTGGTTACCATCCCCTTTGTACATAGGAAGGAAACTCAAGTGGAGAAACGGGGCGCCTAAGGAGTCACAGCCCGAGGGCTGAGTTGGGGTTCCATGCAGTTCTTTCCATGGGCTTTTTCCAACCCACCCCATTGATGACTAGTTTCCAAGCAGCATCCCCATGGAGGGTTCTGGAAGAGAAGTATCTCCATCTTGTGACGTCAGAGCAGGTGCACTGGTGACAAGATGACACAAGGGAGAAGATGGAGAACAGCTGTGGTGGCTCCCCGCTCTGCTTGGTGGCATCCGGGCATGCTCCCAGATGCACTTCACCTACATTGTACCTGCAGCTTTCTCTTCGCCTTCCCAGCCGCTCTTCAAGGAGGTTGCATGCAGCCAGGCAGCCCCAGAGGGACATTCACTCAGACCTCCCCAGAGCCACAGGTCAGTGGCCATTCACAGTGATCCCTGCTCCATGCTCACTCCTGGAATCCCAGAACTGCAGGGCTTGGCATTTTGACTCTGGAAGCAGACAGAAGAGGGACTTTAGTTTTCACCACGTGAACTGCCACCCAGGAAACAGAGACGCAACGGAGCTTCTTTTCTCAGTGGATCAAGGTATCCTTGTGTGTGTCAAAGCACAAACCGCATGCACACTCACTTCCGGCCATGTATTTACACAGAAACTGGGTCCATTACATTTTTGGGTTTTTTAATTTTTATTTTTAATCAACGTGAATGAAGAATGTTTATCCATCACTGTAAAATTCAGGCGCTCTGGACAGTATTATATGTACATATTGACCCTGGTTAAAGTGAGGAATCAAAAGATCGGGCAACTTTCCCCTCTTGTAAAGAAGTGGAAGAATGTGGCCAGTTGTACATAAATCCCACTGAAGCCAAAATCCAGGTGAGAGGGCCTTACACACTGGCCTGGATCTCCGGCACACCCACCTGCCTTTGCAGTTTGGCATCAGAGGGGATACTTGCCTTGGGAGCTGGCTGCTGCTGTGAGGTCACAGGTGTGACACATACCGTCTTCAAAGTCAAATCTCACATGGTCTGCAAAAGGAGGGGTCTTGCACACGCCCCTAGATTCTAGACTTCTGTTTTAAACATTGGGTACCAAAGTAGGAAGGAGAGAGAGAGACAGAAAAAGATCTCAGAAGAAAAGCATGTCTTTGGGACCCCAGGAAATCACCCAGGTCCAGAGCGGACTACAAATAGTAATGTATGTATTGATTGAGGAAAAAGGTGCAGGGGGGGGAGGGGCAGCGTGAGGAATAGCAGAAGGACCAGAGCCAAGCCACAGACTTTGCCACTTTACTCTGCTTAAGTTCTCTGGTCTTGAATATGTGGCATTCCCGTAATCATCGCGACATTGTTGGGTTTTGAGTTTGTCTCTTCTGCTTTGGTTCCTCTCTGAGGGCAGAGCCCTTGGAGGGTGTTGGGTTTGTCCATGCTGGTAACATAGTCAGGTCCAGTCATTTGGGGTTCTGTGGCTCATAGGTGCATTCTTGTTTTCTTCGGTGTCTCACAAATTATCCAACTGTTGAATAAAATTATAAATATGTTAATACCAGCTTTTTCCAATAAAATAACAAATGTTACATCTAAGACAAGGCTCAGAAGGCTGCTGATTAGAGAGCTGACCTGTGAGGGGAGCTAGCAGGGTGGGTGGGGTAGGGAGCGGCTCCCATCAACACTGGGCCACATCTAGCAGTGTCTTTTTGGCCCTGCTCCTAACCCAGGTGGAGGAAATCGAGTCAGTAGGGACACCAGTGCTACAGGTGCCTGGGGGAGGGGTCCCCAGGAGGTGCCTGCAGAGCCTGGCATGTGTTTTATAAGAGGTGGCCTGTCTCCCTCTGTGGCAGGTGTGTATAACTCACCACAAACATAGGTAAGGACACTGAGCTCAAAGAAGAACATCAGCCTAGTATCCCAGTTGCATGTGCTGTCAGAAGCTGGCCTCAGCTCTAGTGTTCCCTGGTGGCCCTCAGCCTGCAGAGGCCTTGGCTTCTTGGAATGGAGAGCTGAGTGGAGGAAGGCCATGCCTGGGCCTCTGGATTGTCAGGGAGTCAGGGCTTCCCCCTCCCTATGTCCCCTGAAGCCCTGACCCCTCACACTCAAGGCCTTTTATGTTCAGGAAGGAGGCAGAGGTGGGGCTACAGCTGCAATCTGTCCACAGCCTCCAGGTCAGCTTCAAGATGAGAAAACCACTTCCTAGCTGTATGTCATTTGGGTAACCTCTGACCCATATGTGTAAACAGAGCATGGCTCCTTGGGACCTTTGGGTGACCAATGAGATAAACACTCCATCATGGAACCTCAGGGTCCCTGAGCAGGCTGCAGGTAGCCTAGGCACCATAGGATGCTTCTCATAGAGTGTGGACTGAGTATTGTCACTGCACCCATTTCATATAAAGAAACACTGAGGCTCCAAGGTGACTAAGTACCATGTCTGAATTGGTAGAATTAGTAGGTGGTGGGTCAGGATTCAAACCATCACTGCCGAAGTGCCAGCACGGTGTGGATGCTCAGGTTGGCATCTGATACTGTATCCTCAGCCCACCCAGTCTAACTTCAGCTACAGCGATGTCGCACCATCACTGGTGTTGGTGGCTGTTCCCACAGTCTTTGAGGTAGAGGGACCATCCTGGATGACCCAGGCGGTCCCATCAGGTCTCCTGAGCTCTCCATAGTGGGGGGCTATCCCACTGTGACATCAGGAAAGGTTCAGAGAGGCACAGCATAAAGACAGGACAGCCATGGCTGGCTGGAGAGATGGAGGAGGGGCCACAGCCACACCAGGGGGCCGCTAGTCTCTCAATGGCCTGGGGCTTGCCAATTCTAGTAGCTAGCCAATGATCCCCAGGGATCCTCCTGTCTCTTCCTTGGTGCCACCATGATTTGTTTTTCCGGGGATTCCAGGGATCTATCTCGGGTCCTTGTGGTTGCCCAGCAACCATTACTGACTGAGCCATGTCACTGCTGGATCCTCCAGAGGACTGGCTAACTCCAGCTTAGCCCTGCCAACCTTGACTTCTCCCACCGACAGCCACATTGCACCTAAGACCTCCAGACTGTGCAGTGATGAATGTGTGTTCTTCTTAAATACCGGGTTTATGGCCATTTGCCACCAAAGTCCCAGGCCGGAGAACTAGTACCTTCCCTCAGGTTACCTAGGAACATTCCCACCTCCCTTCACAGTCAGGATGCCCAGGGAGGCCCCAGGACTTGCCCAAGTTGCACAGCACAGAGCAGGCAGCAAGGGTGGGAACTAGATCCACCCTGACCACACCTAGGCCTTCCTGAAGGGAAAGAGGGTGGTGCTCTCCTGAAGAGCTGAATGGCCAGAGGTGGGCGGGGGGGGGGGGGGGGGGAATGGATCCCAGGGCCAGAACTTGAACAGCAGAGGGGCAGCTGGCCTGCTCTAACACTGCACCCTGGGGAGGAGCTTCCCAGGACTTCATGAAACAGTGCTCAGGCTCAGGCTTCCAGAGCCGTCCAGCTGCCATGTGCCCTTTGAAAACAAGCTTGTGTTGTTAATGTCGCCACAGCCCTGTGAGCCCTGGGTGATCCCTTCACCTGTCAGCCCCTTCACTCCGTGTCATTGGTAAGAATAGGGACTCCTCTGGGTCTGCAGGGATGTAGCTGTCATCTGATGGATTCTGGGCAAGCAGGAGGACCTAGGACCCATGGGGAAACACACGCTTGTAAACCTGGCACCAGGGAAGAGGAGACAGGGGTCCCTGGGGCTAGTTCCCACCCTGGGACAGCTCCTGGAATCAGCAAGCCCCAAGCCAGTGAGAGACACTCAAAACATAGGGTGGCAGCTCCTGTGGTACAATATCCAAGGTTGGCTTTCACATGCACAGGCACACCTGTGCATGCACGTGAACACACACACACACACACACACACACACACACACACACACACACACACTGAGTAGGGTTGCCTCTGAGCCATGTGCAGTACTAAGAGTTGTGTGCCTATCTCAACCACCAATGTTGTCCATATAGGAGATGGTAAGTTGTTGGAGGCTACTCACTGCCATGCTTGTACCAGGGTCAGTCCCCAGAGCCTCTGGTCAGAATGCTCATACTATGCTCTGGACTCTCCAGCTGCCCCAACAGCGTGGGGCCCACAGGTGTGCTGGTGGGTGTTTCTAGCCACCATCCAAACTTTTGCCATGCCTGGAGCTGTGTAGTAGTGCCCACTGGTGGAGACCCTAAGGGCCCAGCCACTCTACACTCCTTATTTCTTCTTATAGGGAATCCACCCTTGGTATGTTAGTCCTCACATCACAGAGATGAGGGACTTGAGGCCCAGAGAGGCCTAGGGACTGCATGTGGCTGCACAGTAAAGGCAGAGGCCGGACTGGAACCTGGATCTCTGACACCTATGCAGGCACACGATCTAGAGGAGCATGGGAAGAACATTCTTCTTGTTTCAGAACTTAGTTCTTTCTGTGTTGACACTTGCCAGCCACAGGATGATGCACAGCCAGCAGCCTGAACCAAAGGGAGTGTTCCCATTTCTATGGATATCTACCTGCTTCCTTTATCTGTACACCCCAAAAGGTAGCTGCACAGTGGCTGTGGCCATTCTGATGAAAACCACCATTGCTAAAACCTGTGAGTCCTGGGTGATCCCTGTACCTGCTGGCCCCTTCACTCTGTGTCATTGGTAAGAGTAGGCACTCCTCTGGGTCTGCAGGGATGTGGCTTCTTAAACTTAACAGAGCACCTAGGCAGAATCACTAAGGTGTGTGTGTGTGTGTGTGTGTGTGTGTGTGTGTGTGTGTGTGTGTGTAGGTCAGAGGGCAACCCTAAGTGCCCCAGGATGCTCCTGTCTTTGTCTCCGCAGCTCTAGGATTACAGGTCCATACCACTGCACCCAGGTGGTTGTTGGTTTGTTTCAGTGGTGCTAAGAATTGAACTCGGGTCCTCATGCTTACACAGCAAGCCCTTTACTGACTGAGCCTCCTCCTGGGCCCCCACAACCACCAAGTTCTAATTGACCAACCTTGCAGAATCTTCAACAGACTTTTTTTTTTTCTTTCTTTCTGGGAGCTTCGTTTCACAGGGCACAGGAATGCTTGTGGGAAGGCCACATCTGGCCCCCAACAGACAAAGCCCAGACCTTTGTCCCCATCAAGGGGGTGTCAGAGCAAGAGGATGGTGAGGGCCATACAGATGACGGCTTCCACATCTCTATACCATGGCTTAGCTTCAGGATGTCTGAAAATTACTAAGTCCTGGCAGTCAGGAATATTGCCTCTTTAAACTTCATTAAACAAACTGATACAAGAGTGATGGAAACATCTAGAAAAACAAATTTATTCAGAAAAAAAAAAAAGGTGATGTGCTCACCTTTGTTGATAGCCTTGGGGTGTCAAAGCATTCAAGGCTCCTGGGTCTTTTTGGCTTTTATCTATGTACCATTTGTGTGCAGTTCCCGTGGAGGCCAGAAGAGGGCCATCAGCGCTCCCAGGAACTGGAGTTACAGCCAGTTGAGAGCCAGTGCTCTTAACACAAAGTGATCTCTCCAGCCTTTGTGGGGACTTTTAAGGGGTGAGGGAAAGAACCCACAGGACTGTGTCTGCTGCCTGGGGAGCCCTGGAGACATTATCCTCAGCTGTTGCTGAGTAACAAACTGTCCCCCATAAGCAGCATAAGCTATGCCAGGTATCATCTCCCAGTCTCTGAAGTCAGGCTCCATGAGTAGACAGGCCCTGGTCAGAGGAATTCACAGTCAAGCTGCATTTCCAGGGAGTAGGGGGGAGAGGAATCACCTGGATGGAGGCTGTTCTGTTTGCTTAACTGACTGCCGGCTTGAGGGCTTGATCCATCGGCATGCAGGCCTTTCCATAGAGTCACCCAGAGCCACTGTATGGGAGGAGCCTTGCTCAGAGCCACCACCCCTTATAAAGGGTCTGCTCTCTTTGTCACATTCTGCCACTCAGAGACCAGCTGACCGCACTAAAGCAGTTCCTGCAAGTGTGTGGAGACCATGCATGGACCATTGTTGAGGCCACCCCAGGACCTCAGCAAGAAGAGACAAGTAATTCAGCCTCAAGTTATTAGGCTCAGCCTGAGCCCGGGCGGCCACCCACCCTTAATGGTGCAACTATACAGAAGCACAGTGAAAAGCAGAGAAAGGGATTTATTCACTGTGGCCACACTGGAAAGAGGAACAAAGACGTCCAGAGACAACACCCCCCCCCCCAAGTCCCTTTTCAGGGTTCTGTCATGAAGTTAGTTTTAAGTAGAGAGAAAGAGGTGTGCATAATTCAACAGTCCTGGGCAAGATGTGACATCCTGCCCATCACTGCGCCATCATTGTCTCAGCTCCAGTATCTTTTGCACAGTGGTGTGACAAGCTGTCAGAACCGTGTAAGATCTCTTCCTGGGAGACAAGCTTCCCCTCTGCCTGGCACCAGGCTTCAGCCTTTTCCTTCTCCCAGTATGAGACTCCTGGGCAATGCCCATCACTTGGAAACCATTGTTTCAAGAAGCTGATAGCGTGTGTGTGTGTGTGTGTGTGTGTGTGTGTGTGTGTGTGTGTGCGCGCGCGCCGAGGGTCTCTCTAGAATATCTTCATTTATGCAAGGATGGTAACATATGACACCAGCCACAGGACACATTTGACTCTGTTGGGAGCCTTCAAGACCCAGTGCCAACCTACTTGGCATCCCAAGATGAGATCAGCCCAGGGACCTGGGAGAAAACCACAGGGTGACAGTGTCCCATGCAGTAGCCCATCCTGATGAGTGAATTGAAAGATGGGGTGGGAAAGATGGCTCAGCAGTTAAGCGTACTAGTTTGCTCTTGTAGAGGACCCAGGTTCAGTCCCCAGCACCCACACAGTGGCTCACAAGCATCTGTCTAGGGGATCCAGTGCCCTCTTTTGGCCTCTGCAGACACCAGGCTCACATACAGTGCATATATACATATAGAGGCAAAACACATAAAACTATATATATGTATATATTAAAATAGAAAGAAATGAACCTTTGTTACTATCTGGAAAAAAAACAAAAACAAAAACAAAAAACCCTCTAGTCAGAATGAAACCCAAGCCCATTGAGTCTTGGTTCTTGATTTTCTTGCTCACTGAGTCCTTCCCTAGTTTGGTCTGGTTTCACCCAGCCTACCTTTCAGAGTAACATGCTCAAGTTCAACCACTTGATACACAGATGAAACAAAGTTTCCAGGCCTCCAGCACTGTTTCCTAGCAACCAAAGCTTTCTGAGCTGGAAATCATCCTTGGAGTGCAGAGTGACCGTTTCAATGAGGTCCTCGGAACAAAGCTCAGCTATCTTTACCTGTCACTGTCAGGATTAGTCAGTCACATGGCCAGCTGACTCGACGGGTCTCAGAGAGAAAGCTGGGAGTCTGTATAAAAAAGTAAGAGTGGAGGGAGGCTGGACTATTTGATACCCACATCCCCAAAGTCCAAACATGGGAAATAGAGAAGTAAGAGCAGGGAGTATTCACGGTATTGTCTGAAACACTGTGAAGGGACAGATGGCAATGTCCTTAGGAAGTCAGTGTCTGTCTGCCATCACCCAGCTGTTCATCCAACACCTGTCCTCAGGGCCTACTGAGTGCAACAAGGTGAGGAAACTTGGGTTCTGACCTCAGCTTCATCACTGGCTGTGGACCTGAGGGGTGTCACCCTAACCTGATGAGTTCTATCATTTATTGTTCCCATCTGCAACCCTGGAGGACACAGGCCCTGCCTTGAGGGGCTACTGCACCCCCTACCTTGTGCCTGACCCCTGCCCTCCCACTGTACAGTGCTGTTGCGTCCTGGCTGACCCAGAGAAAAGTGAGACAGTCTGTAGTGTATGCTAGGACTTGGAGGCCAGGCCAAGAACAGCAGCAGCTGCAGAGAGTGGTGGGAACTCAGGAGGAGGCTACAGGCAGGGAGGGGATCTGAGTTGTAGCCTGGAGCCAGTGCCAACCGGAAGTGGCCTAAGGCATCTATATTTGTCTCAGGACCCCTGGCATGGCCAATGCGGGGTCTGGCTAGGATCTGAATCCCCTGGACAGACCAGCAGGAGGGCCACAGGTTTTTGTTACTTCTGACCAGTACCACCTCACTCTACTGGTCTCTGGACTGGTGTGAGGCGTCTCCCAGGGACTGGAAGATGAGTACTGTTGGTCGTGAGATATAACATCAGCCCTGTGGCATGAAGACTCTGAATAATAGCACACAAAATGAGTTCCCATCTCTGCATGGAAGTCTGAGCTGGGATAGACTTTTGCCTGTTGACTTTGGACTCTTCTCAGCTCTTTGTCACCAAGGTTTGTCTTTGTCCCAATAGTTGGACCATGATGACATGTGAGCGTAAGGGCAGCAGGTCCTCTATCTGTCTGCGGTGTGACCTGGACATTGACTCTATCCATTCCCTGGCCATAGGGAGCTGCAGGTGTAAAGTTCCCTGTGGTGGGGGGCTGTGGGGGAATAGGGGCATGCCTGAGTTCAAGATTCTACTAGGTTGGTTAACTGATTAGAACTCTGTGATTGTGGAGAGTTTGAATGTTGCAGATCCAAACCAAATTATCACGGAATGTTTGAAGTTCCCTTACTGGCTGTTTATTGCCCAACCCTGTGCCTTACCTGACATCCTTATGACTATCAGACAAATCTCCTGGAACACATGTTTAGCAGACTACTAGCTTCCATCAACCAAAAAGCTAAGCATTTCATCATGTTGCATCTGAAGCCTATAGTAGGGATTTCCCCACTTGGCTGTAGGCTGCCCACCTCTCCTTCCCCACAATGCCTTGGTTTCTGACTTTGTTCTGTAACTAACACAATCTGACCACTTCTGTGGTGGAACAGTCCTAAAAGGACACCCTGAAATGGTCATGGCCCTAGCCACAATCACTCATATTGGGCTCATAATAAACTCCCTTATTCCTTTTGAAGCAAGAGCCGGGTGTTGTATCAACAGCAGCAGCTGGGATTATTATTATTATTATTATGAGATTATTCTTGGGCAACCAAAAGGCCAGCTTAAAACCAGGCCCTCCCTACCATGCAGGAAGGGGCCCTCGGGGACACCTGCCCCACTGTTACTGCCTCTGTTCACTAGCGTGCTGCACCCCAGGGCTCCCACAAACCTTAGATTTCCAGCTGGGTCCCAGCACCTCCAGCAGGACTTTGGGGGAAGCCAGATTCCATTCCTGAGGTTTGCCACCAAGTGCTACAGGATGGACAGACAGAGAGCTGTGATCTTTGTTTGTGAGAGACACAGACTACAGAGACAATGGACCCTGAGAAACTGGGATTTCTCCCTAGTTACTCTGGAAGAAGGAAAAGGCTTGGGCCATGATGCCAGCCCGAGGGAGAACCTTTCTCTCCAGAAAGATTTTATACAATTCCGACAACTTGTCAGGTCGCCTTGCAAGAGAAACTGGAGCTGGGACAATGAGTGGGATACCCTGGGTTATGAGATTATTCTTGGGCAACCAAAAGGCCAGCTTCCTTCATGGTAGTGAGGACCTGGTTTTAAGCTATATACATAGCTCTGTCCCTCTATTGAAATCTCAAATCCCCTAGAACAGTGGGTCTCCACCTTCCTAATGCTGCAACCCTTTAATGTAGTTCCTCATGTGGTGACCCCAACCATAAAATTACTTTCATTGCTACCTCATAACTGTAATTTTGCTGTTATGAATCATATAAATATCTGTGTTTTCCTATGGTCTTAGGCAACTCCTATGAAAGGGTCATTCGACCCGCAAAGGGGTCACGATCCACAGGTTGAGAACTACTACTGCCCTACAGGTACTTGGGGAGGACTGTTACTAGACATCTTTCTCTTTCCAGTGTGGCCACATAAAATAACCCATTTCTCGGCTTTCTATTCATCATGCGTTTAGTCGGCCTATGGAGGGTGGTGCCCAGGCCTGTGTAGTGAGGGCTTCCAGGACCCAGGTTCTGCCCTTAACAACTCTGGTAACAGTTGACCCTGGGCACGGAGCATGAGTCGGCTTCTGAACCAAGAGTTAGCATCCTGTTGAGAGCCCTCCTGAGACAACTCTACAGTGAATCTGGCAAGGCAGCAGGACCAGAGCTGTGCAGGTCTGAATGAAGGAGGCTGCACCCCAACCAAGACCTGCCTGGGAGGAATGGCGCCTGGGGCAGAGACTTTGCTAGAAGGTCTCAGACCTCATACTGGGGTCAGAACCTTTAGGAGGCAGGTCTCTCCCTGATGTAAACCAACTTCCAAGGACGGTAGAAAAAAAAAAAAGACCCAAGGATGCCTCCAGGGAAGGTTTAGAGTCTGGAGGGTGAGATCTGGGGATGGGGACCCTGCCGCTAGCCCTACCTACTCTCAGGTCTCCCTAATGGTTGCGTGGGATGCATTCAGGCAGTTAGCTTATGTAGACAAGAATAAATATTTCAGACAATAAGTCACAGATACTGGGGGTTTTAGTTAGATGGCCAGGAGGAAGGAGGGCTGCTTGCGTGCTGGAGTGCTGTGCAGACTGCCAGGAGCCAGGTCCGCTGTTTGGATCCAGTCATTTAGCTCAGCTCCAATCTAAACATTGCTGTTTTCCGTTTTAAATACAAAGCCGGCAAGGACGTCACAGGTTCTGCCATTGAGGAATGTTCTCCTTTTAAAAGGTCCCATGTTTATGGAGGGTTTATTGATGTCTTGTGGTCACCTTCCCAGACAATCAGCTTTTCTACCCCCCCCCCCCCATCCCCCAACAGCATGAGTCTGATGCTGGGTGGGGCTCAGCAGCTGCCCATCAGCTGGGGATGCTGCCTCCACGTAGCTGTAAGTTTTCTCAGGTCCTGCCCAGCCCACACCTCCAGACTGGAGAGCAATGCTTCTAGCTACACACCAGGCTGCTGTATGACATCCCATTTCTGCACAGGGGTCATTGCAAAGAAGCTCTGAGAAGTGCTGTCCCAGACAAGGACATGGAGGCTGTAGACAGCTGCCTTGCAGGGCTCTTGGCCACATGGGGGTTTGAGTGACAGGTGGCACCCAGAACCCACGACTGGCTTGGGTTCTTCCCATGAGTCCACTCTACTCCCAGGGGATATCAGTCATGAGGTGATGGTAGCAGTGTGGTGGCCCAGGGGCAGGCCTATTTGAGTCCCATCCTGGCTCTCTGAACCTAGTCTTTCTTGTAGATGAGGTTGTCACAGACAACCCCATCCATGTGGAGATGAACTGAGGTCATCTGTGCTTTGTTACAAAAGTCCCAGACAATCATGATGACTGCCTAGAAATCAAGTGTCAGCTTGGTGGCTCACCCATGTAATCTCAGGACTTGGGAGGTTTGAGGTGGCAGGATCACTGATTTTGAGGCCAGCCTAGGCTACACAGTGAATTTCAGGCCATCCTGAGCTACATACATAGTGAGACCCTGCAAAACAAAACATAACACCAAAGAGGGGCACATGCCTACCTGGAGCCTGTCCTAGTTAGCTTTAACTATCAACTTAACACAGGCTGGAGTCACCCAAGAGGGTGACTCAGTTGACTGCCCATGGGGTTTGTCCTGACTGTTAAAAGATGTAGGAGGGTCCAGCCCATGGTGGGCGGCACCATTCCCTAGACAGGTGGTGCTGGGCTGTATAAGGAAATTAGCTAAGCATGGGTCTGTGAGTGAACCAGAGAGCGTACCACCAAGCACAGTTCCTCCATGGTTCCTGATTCCTTGGTTGTGAGTGAAGAATACCAAACAAGCCTACCTAAGTTCCTGCTCCGCCCTTCCTCAGTGGCAGACTATGACTTGCAAATAACAAGGCAAATAACCCCTTTCATCCCCTTTTGGTCATGGTGTTTGTCACATCAGTGAAACAGGCGCAGTGTCCTAACTTGTCCAGCCCCCTATGAGGAATTCTGACTATGCTCCTGTGGAATTACTCCACATGACTGAATACGGTGGTGAAAATACCAAATTGTGAGTCATGCAGACGAGCTAGTCAGTGACCTGAGTTCCAGTGACCACTGCCACAAAGTATTTTTTACCCAAAGGCCAGGGTCAACAGCTGAGCTGACACCCATGTGCTGGTACCGGGTGCTGGGTTGTGGCTCAGACCTCAGAGACTCTCGTACCTGTGTAGTGCCAGTCCGCTTCTGAGCAGATGGGGTCAACTGTGTGGACATCAGTTCTGCCCTCAGTAAGCCAAGAGGCACTTTTTCACTCAGTCTGGGTTCAGGTATCTTCTGACGCTCACCCACACACCAGACAAAACTCCTTGTAAACAAACCAGGAAGAAGGGGTGTGGGTTTCAAAGCTTTTTATTTCGGCTGCCTTAGGACCTTGCTTTTGGCTCTGCCATGCTGAACATGGCCGAGTTTACCTGGGTACTGAAAAGAGACACTCTTGAACTGCTTCCCAGGTCCTGGGAGATGCAGAAGAGGCATCCCCACAAACTCCCTACCACCACCACCACCCCCCCCAAGAGATGGGAGAGCTCCAAGGCAGGCTATAGTTTTCAGAGCCCAGTTTGGACATGCTATCCCCAGGCAGGAAGCCAGGCAGGATGTGACCACTGGGGGATGGCCCAGGAAGGACACTTGGCCACTGTCAAGGATTAGCAGCAACCAAATAAATAAGAAAACTACCATGAAGTCTACATAGACACGTATTTGGTTTTCTGAAAAACAAATCCAACACAAAATAAGGAAGGGCAGGAAGGTATGAAGGGCTGAGAGGGAGACTCCTATCTGTAAAGTGCTTTTCGGGATGGAGGGATGGAGATTGGGCCAGGCCCAGATCTCCAGCTTTATAGGGCAGGATTGTGAGTGAGGACAGCATGCAGTTTCTTGACACTTGGCATTCCAAGTGGACAGTGCTATAGAGAACCACCCTCCAGTGGGGTCTGCAGTCTACAGGTGAGCACAAGGCCCCTGCACATGGGATCTACCCATGTGAGAGCAGAGTAGACACACACACACACACACACACACACATGCTCTGCACAGCACTGCTCCAGCTGGCTGGGTGGCCACATTGCGGGTGGGGTGGGGCTCACAGCAACATGCACTGAAGCCTCCTCCAGTGGTGGGCGCTCCTCAGGCGGCAGACAGGAATGGGAAGAAGAAGAAGTCGAAGGCAAACTTGAGGGCACCGTGCACCGTGCTACGCCAGTCCTGTTCAATCTTTACATGCCGCCGGGCTGGGGACAGCTGCGCCATGCAGTTGAGGCAGCTGATGGCCTTAAGCTCAAAGACGGGCCATTTGCTACCCAGGCGGCCCTCGAGGATGGTGCTGAACTCGATGAGGCTGCCCTGGCGCAGGTTCAGCAGCACATCCTTGAACTCGCTGCTGGCCCGAAGGACGATGTCCTTGGTGATGTCATCTTCTTCGTGGCCACGGTTGCCATTGGTCCCAAATGGCATGCCCACGGTGATCTCAAACTTGTAGCGGTCAAACTTCTTGATGTGGCAGGGGTGCTTAGCCAGCTGCTTGAGCCGACAGAGCTCCTCCTCGGCTGTGGATGTGTTGCCGGGGCCGCAGGATGGGTAGGCCTCCCCATACAGACAGCGCATCCAGTCCCCCAGGAAGAACGGCAGCATGTTGATGGCCGACTCAGCGCTGTTGTCGATCTCCGTCACGCGGACGTACTTGAAGCGGCCTGTCCACGTGACCCTGTGGCCCTCCAGGTGGCTGCACAGAATCTGGGTCCGTGCCATGTTGGTTTCCTTCCAGGCCCGAGGCCCGCACAGGAAACCATACTGCTGCCAGGTAAGCGTGGAGTTGTAGACCTTCATGCCTTCTGACCGGTACACATAGAACCAGCAGAAGAGCAGGATGGCCGTGAGCCACACCAGAATGAGCTTGACCATGGAACTCCGAGTCAGGGACTTGACCATCCCCACCACCGAAAAGTTGGCCTTGGTCCACCAACGGAAAAGCAGGGGCACGCCGCAGATCACCGTGGTGACCATGATCTTGGTGAGGTCCAGTGACAGGAACCATCGGGCAAACTGCACCAGGCCCATCAGGGCGAGGCCAGCCACCAGGATGGGGAGGGCGAAGAGGAAGAGGAAGTAGCCAATAGAGGCGCGGACCAGGCCCAGGCCGGTTGACTGGAGCAGGATGACCACCGACAGCTCACACCACATGAAGCACACCAGGTAGGGCACCAGGTAGCAATAAGTGCCCTTGAAGTTCCTCAGCTGGGCCATTCGGAAGAAGAGGTAGAAGAGGTAGACATAGAGCAGGCAGGGGAGGCTGACATTGAGGATGATGAAGTGGCCAATGGGCACGGTCAAGTACGTCTGGCCAAGCACTTTCAGGAAGCGCCAGTCCACAGGCATGGTGGGCAGAAGGGACAGCAGCCCAGCAGCCACCTCGGTGACCAGGGCCCGCCTGGTATAGGGCTCGGCAGAGCTGCTCAGGCTCATGTAGCTGGTCACTGTGAAGAAGGTGGAGATGACGGCCAGCTCCGAGCAGGGGATGCAGTCCTTGCTGGCCAGCGGGAAGGAGAAGATGACAAAGACGACTGAGAGCAGGAAGTGGACATAGGGCTCCAGGTGGTTCCAGCCGAAGTTGACTTCAGCCTGCTCCACGTCGAGGTTGGGCTCGAAGCGCAGCAGCAGGTCAGTGAGAGTACGGAAGTTCTCCCAGGCCTTGCTGTCCTGGAACACCTTGAGGGTGCAGATGACCATGGACACAAAGGACAAGTAGAAGACCACCAGGGGGATGAAGAAGGCGAAGAAGTCAATGGTTAGGTTGCTGATGATGAAGAAGAAGATGAGGGCATTGATGTGATGTGTGGGCACGATGGTGGACAGCCAATGCATGCCTGCCTTGGAGGCCAAGTCAATCAGGTACTCTTTGATCTCCATGATGGCGTGTAAAGGGTACTTCACCACCTAGGGGGAGACAGGCAGTTGGAACGAACCGGGACAAGAACCACTTGCTATCCAACACAGACATCCCGCACCCCCCACCCAGTTCCATGATCCTGCACAAGGCGAATGCCTCACCCCATGTTTTCCCATCCCTGGGCCTTGTCCTAACAGGTCCATCCACCAGGAGCACCTCCCCCACGGAAGTGCTCGCCACACTCCACAGTCCCTAGAGGCCTGCCTTCTTCTAAGCCCCATACCTCTATACCTCCATGTTGAGATCCCCACTGTGTTGTTTTGAATGAGAATAGACCCCACAGGCTCACATATCTGAATGTTTGATTCCCAATTGGTGAACTGCTTAGGAAGGATAAGAAGGGTGGCACTTTTGGAGAAGGTGTGGCCTTGTTGGAGGAGGTATGGAAGAGGTAAAGCCCACTGGGGGTGGGCTTTAAGGTTTCAAAAGCCCACACCAGGCCCAGTCTTGCTCTCTTTCTCTGCCTGCAACTTGCAGATTGGGATGTAAGTTCTCAACTACTGCTCTGCTCCGGTGCCATGTCTGCCTACCTGATGCCATGTTTCCTGCAATAGTGGGAACGGGCTAATCCTCTGAAACGGCAAGCAATTAAATGCTTTCTGTTCTAAACTGCCTGGGTTATGGTGTCTCTTCACAGCAATAGAACAGTAAGACACCCATCTGCCTACCATATCTAGGGGAAGGCACATGGGTCCCTAGGCCCCCCTCCCTTCCCTCAGGCCTCCTGCTTCAAGATACAATAGCACTGAGCTGCCCATACGAGACTGTGGCCCTCTCCAGGGTACAGACAGATGTCAACTCCCTGAGCCTCAGTCTCCTCAATTGCCAAAAGGACAGCAACCATGACTTCACCAGGCTACACTACACACTACATATTGATGGCAGTATGAGCTCTGAGAAAGGATGGTGAGGTTTGGATGTTCAGTACCCAGCCCTCCCACAGACACTGCAACTCAAGCTGCATGGAATATGGCCGCCCTCAACCAGCATGCCTGAGGTAATGGAAGGAAGCCAGCTTCTGCTGCAACCTGAGAGTAAATGTCCATGTCAGAGTTTCCGTAAGTTAATGTAAAACATACTAGGATTTTAAAACATTACATTTGCTTTTAAGAGGCCACCCTGCTTCCTCAGTCTTGAGGAAAGCTGCTTGGCATCTAGAACATGCTTTGTGGGACTCATCAGTTTACAGAGGCTCCTGTCATTCTCTCAGGAGCCTCTTGGTCCCCTGCAAGGCAAGGCACTGAGGGCTAAGGCAGCCTGAGGGTGGAGATTCCTGTGAGGGCTCACTGCTTTTTTTTTTTCAGCACAATGACACACAGCAGGAAGATACAAAGGGGCTGTGATGGTTCCAAACACTGCAGCATGGGGCCTTGCTTATCTCCACATGGACTTTAAATCTCTCTCTTTAAAAGGACTTCTTGACCTCAAGAAGTTCAGACGGTCATGTCGCCATGTCCCGGCGACACGGCGCACACTCAGACCAGGGCGCTGCAGAAGGAGGCACCGCAGAACAATTTGGGAAGCTCTGGCCTGAGAAGCTGTGGATGATTGATTGATAAATAAAGCTGACTGGCCAGTAGCCAGGCAGGAAGTATAGGTGGGACAAGGAGAGAGGAGAATTCTGGGAAATGGAAGGCTGAAGCAGGGAGATGCTGCCAGCCACCACCATGAGAAGCAGATGTTAAGATACCGGTAAGCCACGAGCTATGTGGCAACTTATAGATGAATAGAAATGGGTTAAGATATAAGAACAGTTAGCAAGAAGCCTGCCATGACCATACAGTTTATAAGTAATCTAAGTCTCGGTCTGAGCGGCTGTGGGACTGGCGGGTGAGAGAGATTTGTCCTGACTGTGGGCCAGGCAGGACCAGAAAACCTCTAGCTACAGCTCCTCTTTACCAAGAACTATGGACCCCGGCTGCCTCCTCTCATGGTAGGAACACCATCTGGGAATCCTGTCTGTGAGCATGCTCAGTGCAGTCTGGTTCTGGATGGACCTTCCTCAGCCATGAGCCTCTGTGCCACCCTGATGCTCAGAACTTTGAGTAAACAGTCCTTTCTGCTCTGGACCGCTACCTGTCCTCAGTGGCAAGGCTGAGGCTTTACCTGTCAACAACCTGGGGGCATGGCTCACACATGGGTCTCATCTCTCTGGAGTGTCGTGAACTGCTCCCCACTTTCTTATTTCTGTCTTGCCCCCCCATCCCTGCAGTGACCTGCTCCACATTCCAGCCCCCTATGGAGACTTTGCAGCCATTTCATGCCAGCTCACCCAGCTAAGCTTTCTCATGTTGCTGTTCCCCTTTTGACCCATCTGTCCCTATCTTACTCATGCATGGTTTATCTCTTCCTAATCATAAACACTGGAACTGTGGCATACACAGCTAGTTGCTACATAACAATTCCTCGTGATAGGTCCCTGCGTGGGCCTCAGCTTTGTGGCCACACTGCAGTGAGGCACATACCTGGGTCTGACTGCCCAATATCCAGTGATACTTGTGTTCTTACAGACTTAGGTATGGATACATCTGATCCAGCTTCACAAGCTGACTTGGGGCAACTCAGTGATGGGCCTATAGCCACACCCTGTGTTTGCCCAGAGTCCCACCAGCAATGTGGAGACTTGTCCAAGCAGGGTGCATTTTCTATGTCCCTTCTCTCCCTGTTGTCTCCCTCCAGTGTGTCTGCCCTCCCGGGTCGTTCTTAGTGTCCCTGTATGCTAGGTTCAGTGACCAGACCCACGGCTCAGCTGGCCTACAGACCCTCGTTCTGGGTTTTGGCAAGGCATATTTAGAAAGTGGCCTCCGTCCCAGGCCACAGACAACATTGCTACATAGTAAATCTAAATAAAAGTGCAACTCTCTGCCTTGGCCTGCTGCCCACGCACATCTGCACAGATGTGGGAAGAGTCCCGAGCCCCATGTGAAGATGGCTCCTGCACACGTGCATGACCCTGCCTCCGCTCTCCTGAGGACACCTCCTCACACAGGAACCTCCGATGACCCAAGGGACAGTGACCCAGATCTGGGTGTGTCTATGAAGTCAAGGGCCTTTCTGACATGCAGCTTCTGGGAGAGGACCCGTTCGCCAGGCAGGAACCGCACTTACCTTCTGGCGTAGCGGCAGGTCCTCGGGGCTTTTCCCTGCCAGCTCATCCTCATCTTCATCCTCGTCCTGCAGGAACAGGTTGGTGGGGATGATGCCCTTGGCATACTTCTTGGTGAGCTCCACAAAGTCGTCCAGAGCAATATAGTTTTTGGCTGAAGAAAGGGAAAAAGATACCAGGTTCTCCAAACCACTAAGCCCGGATACACAGATGACATAGGATGGCAATTTGGGTTCAGGCACCGGACCATTCTTTGGGCAAGGACATGGAAAAGAAAGTGATGTGGAGGAAGTGGTGGGTCTAAGT
Source organism: Onychomys torridus (assembly GCF_903995425.1). Taxonomy (NCBI): domain Eukaryota; kingdom Metazoa; phylum Chordata; class Mammalia; order Rodentia; family Cricetidae; genus Onychomys; species Onychomys torridus. The sequence goes on from NC_050452.1 coordinate 31,187,113, forward strand.
TCTCTTATCCCCCACTCTGCCTCTGACCTAGTGACATGCTACCTACATGAAGTGACTTGTCCACCTAGTCCTTAATGCCTGAAGTCCACCAACCCCTTAAGCCAAGCTTTATTGCTAGACAGTCAATCAGCCTGCATCCCTGGTACCTGGTACCCTCTGATGTCCTTCTTTCCTTTCCACCTAGCAGGACCTCTAGATGCTGAGGACTAGCTGCCCTGAAGCCAGCCACCACCCAGCCCTCCACACAACAGGATCTGTGGACCTGCGACTCTCTGACCCCCATCCGTCATGTCCCAAAAAAGACCTACTACACACCCAATAACTCCTCCATCCCACAAGGCCTACCATGTGCCCGCCAAGCTCTCATCTCACAGGATTTATAGAGAGCCAACACAAGTCTGGCTTCCGCCCCCATCCTCACCAGGATCCCCTGAGAGTCCACTGTGTGTCTGTAAACCTCTCTATGCCACCTGTGTCTGCAAAGAGCCTACTATGCACTGGATGCTTTTCTAAGCTCTGGGAAACACTGGGGACAGGTCAAAGGAATGCAGTGTGTATCAAAGGCTGGACTACCAACCCTCATTGAAGACCAATGCTAGACGCTGGCAGACAGTCACCAAGAGCCAAGGCCACATTAGAAGCCCTTGCTGGGCTAGCTTGAGGAGGCTGCATTCATGAGTTAATGAGTCACAACTGTGAGCCCCTGTCCCACCCACGGAGCCTCACAAGGACGCTCTTGACTCAGCTCTCCTATCAGTGATGAGAAGCCCTAAACCCCCTCCCCCACACGTCCATCTTCTCCTGGATGGGAGCCTGGGGCCCTTGAACTACAGATCTGCCCCCCCGTCCCCCCCCACACCACACATGGTGTGATGGTCTGCTGTCTTCTGATTCTCTGATCCCAGACATTCCAAGAGCATCACCAGCTCTGTGTGCCCCCAGCCTCTCTCTCCCATTCCACATGGATGCTGTAACATTCTACCTGTGCCTCAACACAAGTGCCCACACTGGGACACCCCCTCCACCCATACTCTGATCCCTCTCTCCTTCCTGTTTATAGACCCATATCCCTCATTGAACTTCCTGCTCACTCAGGTACCAGCCTCTGGCCTTCACCTAAAGAGGATTGTCACACTATGGATCTGTTTCCCACTGTAGTCTGAGCTCCCAGTGTACAAGGCTCAGGTCCCAGGGACAAAAACACTGTCACTCAAAGGGACTGAATGCAGGTCCATTTAAGCCAGAGACCCTGGTAGGCAAGCCAGGCTAGGAGGCAGGGAAGAGAGAGGATGCCATGCTGGGTGGTGAATGGGAAGTGGCCAGCAGACAGCAGGATGGGCAGTCATACTCACATTCACTGCTCACTAGGCGCTCCAGCATGCGCCTCTGCTTCTGCAGGGACTTGGGGACTGGACCTGGCTGCGCCCCTCCATCTGTAAGGATCAGAGAGGATTGGAAGCTGAGGGTGCCGAATTGTCCCTTCATGACCCATAGCTCATCAAGCACATGTCCTCGGGATCCTGGGCTACCACGTTGCTCAGGGATCACAGGGCTTGGGGTCCCATCATGCAAGGGCCATATCCCTGGGTAGCCATCTCTGAACCATCCCACAAGGAGGACCAGCATGCTCAGGGCTGTTTCTACTCAGTGATGAACACACTTCACCCACCCTTCCCCTCTTTGGCTGGCACTGCCTGCTCTGGACCATCTTCAGCCAATATTATATAGTTGTCAGCTCCCTGGGGATGAGAACCAGGCTTCTGTTCCTCCCTGAATCTCTGGCCTTTGAACCAGAAGCAGCCCAGGATACACTCCGATCAATAAATGAACAATAAAAGGTATTTACAGTACTTGCCAATATGCCAGTCACCTCCTAACCATGGGGCTCCAACCCCCCACAGGGAAGCCAAGAGGAAGCCATTACTGGTGATGTGGCTGACCTACCCTGCTCATTGACCTGCCCGACATTTTCCAGCAGCTCGGACACGGCCACCTGCTTCTTCTTCTTGGGGTTGAGTTTCCAGTACATGACCAGGGCAGCCTTCCGCACGGCCCTCTCCAGGTCAGTCTCAGAGGACAGCTGCTTCACCTCAGCCTCATTCTCAGAAGTGATGCCTGACGGACAAAAGCATTAGGCAAACCCAGGCCCCACCGCAGCCCCCAGGGACACTCCCAGGAGGCTGGGCACGGGGCCATAAGGGAGGTCTGACTGGCTTCTTTGACTCAGGGTAGAGTGGATACCTGACCCCAAAGTGCGTCTGAGCCTATCCAAGACAGCAGCACCCATGCTCCAAGTTGGAGGCTAGGCTGGTCTGGCAATGCCTGGGTGTCCACTGGAGCACAGGGCCACCAGCCCATCCTGGCCTGTTCCCTCTCACACCAGGTCCTCGGGGCACCCTCGTCAGCAGGTACAATAGGGACAAGGTACAAAGCAAGGTGCTGCGGGCCCAAGCCACGAGTCTGAAGAGAAACAAACTCACTGCAATTACCTGAGGAACTACAGCAAGAGGGGGTGCCCCTGTGCCCGGGGTTTTCTGGGTTGGGACTCTACCCAGGGCAGCTGGGAACATGGAGCCTTCCACACACAGAGAACAAAGAAAGAATGCCAGATGGCCCAGGGGAGTGAGGTGAGCAGAGGCATCGTTAGCAGTGGCAACCTGCACCTCATCTCTCTCTCTCTCTCTCTCTCTCTCTCTCTCTCTCTCTCTCTCTCTCTCCTCCTTCTCTCTCCTCCTCCTCCTTCTCTCTTTCTCTCTCTCTCTCCTCCTTCTCTCTCTCTCCTCCTCCTCCTCTCTCTCTCTCTCCCCTCTCCTTTCTTCTCCTTCTTCGTCTTCTTTCTCTCTCTGTCTGTCTGTCTGTCTCTTTCTCTCTGTCTGTCTCTCTCTCTCTCCTCTCCCTTCTTCTTCTTCTTCTTCTTCATCTTCTTCTTCCTCTCTCTCTGTCTGTCTGTCTTTCTCTGTCTGTCTCTCTGTGTCTCTGTCTCTCTGTCTGTCTCTCTGTCTGTCTCTCTGTCTCTCTGTCTGTCTGTCTGTCTCTCTGTCTGTCTGTCTCTCTCTCTGTCTCTGTCTCTCTGTCTCTGTCTCTCTGTCTCTCTGTCTCTCTCTCTCTCTCAGACTGGACTTCTTATCTACCCAGCAATCTCAGGCAGGAATGCAGGTGAGCCTGTGCTGCCTCCCCCTCCCACCTTCCAGAGCTGTATGCCTGCCCCTGCTCCTAGGCAGCCCTGGGAACCACTGGCTCCAGACCACAGCCATGTGGGTTGCGCTGGCTCCCCTAACCCGGCCAGCTCTAGGTGACTGACTCTACCTGCTGTGGCCTGGGCAGTCTGGCTGAGACATCCTGGCTGACAGAATTTAATGGGAAAATCTTTTCTTTTGTTGTTTTGTTTCTTTCCTAAACTAGACCAGTCTAGTTGTCAAAGAGAAAAGATTCTGTACACTAACCATAACTTTGAAAACACTGATATATCTCAGAAGGAGAGATCCAGAGTGTCTCCCTGGGCTTTGGTTATGAATGATTTGTATACTTGTGGCTTCTATATATTGCAAGTTTTATACAGCAAGCATAAAAACTTACAATTAAAAATAAATATCAAAATACACAACCACAACAAAAACTCAGTGACACACCCATGTTGCCTTGGAGCCTACAGGACACTTACACTCTGAGGCACTTGGGACAGCTGCCTCCTCTGACTCTAAGATTTACTTCCTGATTTGGACTCGAACCCAGAAGGGAAGTGAGACTGATTAATTACCTATTAATTACCCCCAGACACCAAGCACAGGACAAAGGACAAGGAATTAGTCTGGTATATGAAGTCTATGGCAGATTTCAAAAACCTCTCAGGGCAAGGAGGTGACCAAAAAGACTTCTCTCTTCTGCACAGCATGGCCAACTACAAAGCACCCACCCTGCGGGCAGCAGCTGACGGCCCCACACAGCCTCACCTTTCCTGTCAGCCAGACACCGCCTCAGCAGCTTCACAGCTTCCCGCCTGCCCTGCTTGGCTGCCAGGATTAGCCAGGCCACAGCCGAGCAGCTGTTGAGTTCTTCATCTGAGTCATTGGCAAGCCGCAGGTAGTGTTTGCCCACCTGAGAGCAGAGACATCCATCACCCTCCAGCTTCCAGGATCCTGTTCTCCTCACTATGGGGCAGGTGTGGAGCCTTCTATAATGTGGGGACAAAATGTGGGTGCTACACTGTGCTCAGCTCCTTCCCTTGCTCCTGCCTACTGGGTGCCAGAACCCCATTACGGTCAGAAAACTAGAATGGCTGAGTCCATTTGGTGCCTCTCAAACTGCTCAAGCTGGAGAAGGTAGCCAGGAGAAGCCCTGGTCCTAGGCCAGATTACTACTTATTTTTATAATAGAATTTTAAAATAAAAAGTATTACATTTATTTATTAATTTCTTGCATATGTATGTGTATGTGCATATATGCCACAGCACACATGTAGAGGTCAGAGGACAACTTGTGGGATTCAGTTCTCTCCTTCCACCATGTGGGTTCTGGGACTCAAACTCAGGTCACCAGGCTTGGCTGCAAGCACCTTTACCTGCTGAGCCATCTCACCAGCCATGACAGATCTACTGGAAGGCAACCATGGCTGCTTGTTTACATGTTAGCATGACAGGTTTTCGGTTTTCCATGGGAATGTTGATTAGTTTAGACAGATTGTGGAGCCCCAAATATTTTCTATCTGGCCCTATGCAAAAATGCTCGTTAACCCAGTCCAAGCACTCTACAGATGGGCAAAGTGAAGCCAAAAACACAGACAGGCCAGGAAAGAGCTGGGCATGCTCCCCAAGTTCAGGAGGCTGGGGAGGATTTCACAATCCAACCAGCTCTGTGGATGTTCCCTAGCCTCCGGAGGCATGGGGCACAGGCCGGGAACAATTTCACAGTTCAACTGGCCCCTCCGATGCAAACAGGAAACTTTCCTTGTGTCCCTGCGTAGAGACTTTCTCCCTTCTTTGAGGGCTGTAGGGTGGGAAACCCCAGGACTCACTTGCTTGAGCCACAAACATGGAAGTCAGGCAGTCAGAGGTCACTCTAAATCCCTTATGTCACACAGTGGCTTCCCCCTAGGGTAGGCTGAGGTGAGCCTGGGGTCATTCTAGACCCCAGGATGAGAAATAGCAGGAACATGGACTGGTGTCGCTGCCTACATAGTACTGAAGGGCAGGGAGGAGGGGATGAAACTTTCTTGGCCTCCATTGCGGCCAAAACGTGGGGCAGCTGATTCCCACCTGCCAGGGCACCTTGAGGACAGAAATGACAGCCTGTCAGATCTCTGTCCACCTCTCCCTGCTTCTTCCCTGTGCACCTGGGTCTCTGACACCCAGTAAGCTTGTTCTGCCTGAGTTCCTCCACTCCTGACTCTCCTGTCCCACAATGCCCTGGGCACAGTGGGCCTTCAGCTGAGACAGCCTCTCCTCAGGAGCAAGCCTGTTGCAGACACCTGGAAGAGGGTAAGTGGGCAGGAAGGAGGAAGGGTGCCCTGGAGGAATGCATGCCCAAGACAGGATGTGTGTGCAGGACCAGAGTGGTGAACATGGGTGCACCAAGAAGGTACTGAAGAAAAAAAACAAAACAATCAATCAAACAAAAACCACCCCAAACTAACCAATATGGAGGTTTCCATAACCATACTAGTTCCTCATCCCTGAAGAAAAGGCCAGACCCACTACTCCATGAGCCACAGGACACCAAGTCAGGCTCATGGTGCTGGGGTCACATTCTAAGACCTGCTCCATGCTGGTCCTCACCTCTGTCTGTGCTTTGGGGTCTCCAGCCTTGGCTTTCTCCAGGACTTCTTCAAAGGGGATCTCCACATCTGCTTTCACGGGACCTTGAACATGAAGAGAAATCAGAATGTCACACAGCCAGACCTTACACCTGACAGTGGAATGGAGGGATGCTGGGACCAGGCTTCAGGAGTTCTGCCACTGACTCTCACTTTGACATTGAAGCAAGAAGGAGGAGGAGGAGGAGGAGGAGGAGGCTGGGATAGAGAGGGAGACTGGGAGGCAGTGGGTTGCCCACCGATGCCGCTAGCGAACCAGAACGTTCTATACCAAGGCTATTTGTCAGTAGGAGCTCTGTGGGTGTGAGGACTGGGAGTGGTGTGCAGACCCAAGTGCCCCTGTCCTTCAGCTCCAATTTGCTCACAGGGCTGTAGTTGGAGAGGCCCTAAAGAGTGAGAATGCATATCAATACTCAGTAGATGCTGCGGCTTTGGAGGGTACAACTGGTGGGCATGCCTTTTTTCTTTTCTTTTTTTCTTCTTCTTTTTTTTTAGATTTATTTATTTGTTTGTTTGTTTGTTTGTTTATTTATTTATTATACAATGTTCTGTCTGCATGTATACCTGCAGGCCAGAAGAGGGCACCAGATCTCATTACAGATGGTTGTGAGCCACCATGTGGTTGCTGGGAATTGAACTCAGGACCTCTGGAAGAGCAGTCAGTGCTCTTAACCTCTGAGCCATCTCTCCAGCCCGGCATGCCTTCTTTCTTAAGGGCGGTGTCTTCACTGTCAGGGCTGCTGTGACAAATGCTATAACCCAGGGACTTACAAACTGAAGTTGATTGTTTAGGGTTCTGGGGATTGAGAATTCCGAGTTCATGGCGCCAGCAGACAGATCTCAGGAGGGCCTGGTTTATAGTTTATGGTGCTCTGCCTAGAAGGGGCAAGAGCTCTGGGACCCATTTATGAGGCTCTATCCTCATGATCTCATCTCACTCCAATCAGAAATAAGCAATAACCTTGCCCAGGGCCATAGGGAAATGCATGTAAGCCCACCTGGCACCTCCCATCCCTGAACAAGTGTATGGTTCAGGGATGGACATAGTCAAGCCAAGAGAGTCTGTGTAGGATCTGGAAGAACAGCCTTCCTCTCATGCCAGATTGCCTCTGTGGAGGAGTACCCTATGAGGCGAGCCTACCTGACAGAGGACAACACAGGAAGGCAGAGCAGAATGGAGAGCGGAGGGGAGGGGAGGGGAGAGGAGGGGAAGAGAGGAAAGGGGGTACAGTGCATGGGTGTGGTCCACTGCACCGGTCCGACTGGTCTCCAAGCCCCCGCTCCCAGCAGTCCAGCTCAGTAAACTCAGAACAAGCATTGGGCCGACAAGGAAGTCGCTGTGAGCAGGCCTGCAGTGTCCCTCTGTCCCACACATGCCAGCACACCAACCCACCACTCACTCTGTTGGGCAATGGTGGTGTTGCCTGTCGGGCCATGCTCAGCCACACCAGGCAGCCTCTGGCATCTTCCCCTCCCGGCCCTGACTGTACACCAAGCACTCCCAGAGGCAACCTCCATGCCACAAGCTACCCACTGTCTCCTCACCACCGAGCCATCTTACACCTAATGGTTCCTTAAACTCCCTACAGCATGCTAAACACTCGACCGTTATACACACAACCAATAAATCTGACAGAGCATCCTGTCTCTAACATGCCACACTTCCTCATCATTGGCCCAGGGTCCTCGGCCTCCAGATTTCTCTGTCCATCCATCATGAGGGGTTATGCTGATGGGCAGGAAGAACAGCAAAGGCCCCGGGGCCACATCACCCTAGTGGCCAGAGCAGAGGATCATGTGGACCAGGGTTTTCCCACACTGGATAGTCAAGGCTACCTGGCTGAGGGGCTCCACAATAAATTGGAGCCACCCTGGGCCCATGGGGTCTCCCAGGTAGGATAGACAGGTTGAAGGGGTCTCCCACAGGGAGCTGGGAATACTCACTCCTCCACACAGGGCAGTTAGAACTGATAGAGTCCCCTACTTGGGACAATCAGGATCACTCTGGGAAGAGGGGTTCTTCAACACATGTGGGACAGTAGGGACTCCACCCTCTGGCTAGCAGAGGCCTAGGGAAGGCACAGGTAGACAACTGTAGTTTAGTGGCCTGAACAGGATAAGGCATTCAGCCCCTATCATCCACCCAGCAGGTAGTTACTGGGCCAAGGAGCCATAGGTACCAAGCTGATGAACCCGTCATTGTCACAGCTCACTCTGAGAGCCAGTAAAGACATCCATGTTGTCAGCTCAGGTAACATGAAGACTGGAGACAACAGCCCTGCCTGGAGGGACTTTTTGGAGAGGCTGACATTAGGGGCTTGGAATGCAGCCAGAAGCAGAAGTAACAAACAGAGGCGTGCTGCCCGCTTTCCGGAAGACTCAGAGACCATCGGGGTGCCTTCATGACAGGCAGCTTAAGCACTAGGTCACAGTGTGCACTCAAGGAAGGGTACACAGGAGGGTACAAGGTCAGGGGCTGGGGAAGAGAAGCTTTGCTGCCTCCTAAATTACCAACAGTGTGACTCTGAGAGGGGTGCTCAGTTGTGTGACCTAAGGCCAGCAGGGTCCCACACTCACATCTACATTGGCTCCTGACACCTAAACAGCCATGGCTCTACCAAAAGACCTGTGAGGCCCAGGGGCTCCTGAGAGGCCCAGAGGGGTGAGGAGAAAGGGCTGTAACCAGGCTGGGACTGAGATGGCCCCTGTCTCAGAGACCCATGTCTGGTCCAAGGTGCACCCAGGCCAGGGCTACAGACCCACACACACACTCCAGGCCAGGGGCCCTGTGCAGCATGATGGCCCATAAGTCTCCAACAGGCCCAGAGTAGTGTCGCTTAACCCAACCCAGCAGTAAAGTCTACTCAAGTCCCATCCCTAGAGGGTCACATGATCAGGGCTCATCAGTGGACCAGGCGGAGTCTCCCGGCCCTCTGTGTCCACGGTGTCACTTAGGCCACCTAGCTTATTAGGACCAGGCTCTGGGCTTCTGCTGAGGAGAGTGACAGGACCCTTCAGGCCAAAGCCCAGGACCCCGATGAAGAGGTAGGTGCTGGGCTCCTCTGCTGACCTATGGGTTATGCTACTATAAGCTCCCGCTGACAGGCTGGACACAGCTGGAGACGACTCGCCTGTGACCTGGGCAGCATTGCCGGGGCAAAACTCAGAATGGCCGCATCTGGATGTGCAGTCGGCACCACTGCTCCCCCAGACTCTCACAACTTCCTGGGGTGTTCCGCTAGCCCATGTCACCGGTCCCCTTTGCTGTCTGGTCTCAGAGCATCCCAGTCCAGCCATGAGCACCACCAGCAGCGTCTTTTCATGTGGCGGATGGCTTGCTGGCCTAATAGCAGGGTCAGGAGTGAGTGCTTCAGTGAGTTCTGTGGACCAGAAGGGAAGCTGGAGGAGGGCTGGAAAATGGGGACCCCCCCCACCCTAAGCAGCTCTGGTCCATGTCCCAGGTTTTAAAAGGCAATTCAGATGATACCTCCACCAGGCAGCCCTCCAGGCATACTTCTGATGCTCTGAAGAGGAAATAGACAACTCTGGGTTCCCTTAGGGGCTCCAACCAAAGTCCCCAGCCCTGAGATCAACCCCAGGGATACAGCTGTTTACCATCATACAGCACAGGCTTGGGAAGGGTCCTATAGGGCAGTCATGAGCCTTGGACCCTGTCACCAAAGCATGGCAGGCTCCACTCTGGGGACGGTGAAGGTTCCCTGGGCACAATGGACTCAACTCACCAGGCATGTAGCGTATCCTGTCTTTGGCCAACAAGTCCCTGGTGGCCCAATGGTCAGCACAGAGTCAAACTACTCCTAACTCCTGCATCTCCCACCCCAGCTGGGGACCCTGGCTCCACAGCTTCCTTTTCCATCTGCTTTCTCATCTGAGAAAGGAGATGGTGACAGGTGACAGTGCCCAACCCCAGGCTCATGGTGGGGGAGGGGCTGGTGTAGTAGGAGGCCTAAAGAGGTACTAGGTAAAGCCTCCTGCTGTAGTTAGACGCCCATTTCTTAGCAGATGCTCAGTAAACATGCAGACACGTTAGCTAACTGGCTGATCTTTCCCTGGCAGGACCTCCAGGCCCTACTGCCCCTGCCATGGTCCCACATCAGTGACCAGGGACAGGGGAGTTGAAGCTTGGACTTTAAGGACTAGAAACTCCAGACTGCTGATCCGCCTGGCTGGCTCTTCCCAGTGCCACTGTGGGCAGAGCACACACAGCTGCTTCCTGGGTGGCATCTGAAACAGCGGTCTGGGCCTTTTACTCAGTTACCCAGATGGAAACCCAGCTTTCCGGCCATGGCCTCTGCCCCCATAGTCACACGATATCAGAGAGCAGGAGTGGGTGGCATTTGGCGCCGTGCTTGGATCTGGGACCACGCCTTGCCTGCCTTGGAGGCGAAGCTGAGGGACATGGTGATCTTTTAAGAAGATTCATAAAGCAAAGAGCCTAAGGGCAGAGCAGTGCTGGGGGTGGCATTGGCCCCAGGAGCCTCAGCCTCAGCCAACCAGGCTGAAACCCTTCAGCTGTGTCAGGGAGGTAGCCAGAAGACGTGGTCCCTTGATCCAGGAACTGAAACTCCAGGCCTTGATCTGTGGACAGGCTGGCAAACAGAGGTAGACACAGGGGTGTGCACCACTAATCTGGGGGCCCAAGAGGTGCTGGGTGGAAATGCTGCTAGGTGGGAGTGGTCATTGAGGGCTGCTGGCCTTTCTCGGAGGAAATAGAAAATGCCAACAGCTGGAACAAGGTGACGGAACAATGTTGTGGAATATTGACTATTAAATATTATAACTTTAGGGGGCTGGAGAGATGGCTCAGAGGTTAAGAGCACCGACTGTTCTTCCAAAGGTCCTGAGTTCATTTCCCAGCAACCCACATGGTGGCTCACAACCATCTGTAATGAGATCTGGTGCCCTCTTCTGTATATGTAATAAAATAAATATTTAAATATTATAACTTTAACTAGGTAAGAGATGGTTTACATTTGTGTTGTGGACTATTACTTTAACTATGTAAAGGTGTGTTACATTTACTTATGCTGCATTGGTTTAACAATATAAAGATGTGTTGCTGTCTCACCCTGCCTGCCTAATGCACCTGACTGGTCTAATAAAAAGCGCAACGACCAATAGCTAGGCAGGAGAGGGATAGGTGGGGTTGGCAGGCAGAGAGAATAAGTAGGAGAAGGAACCTAGGCTCAGAAGAGAAAAGAATGAGGGAAAAGGAGATGGAGATGCCTGGGGCTAGCCAGCCAGACACGGAAGAAGCAGGAAAATAAGACATGGAATGAAAGACAGGTAAAAAACCACCGAGGCAAAATGTAGATTAAGAGAAAGAGGTTAAATTAAGCTATAAGAGCCAGTGGGCCAAACATAAGCTAAAGGCTGAGCTTTCATAGTTAAAAAGAAGTCTCTGTGTCATGATTTGGGGGCTGGTGGTCTGAGAAAGCCTGCTACAGAACAAACTGACCAGGACTGGAGGTTGTACCCCATCACTCATACCTACCACCCAGGGACAAAAAGGAGCCTCACAACAACCCAGCCAGATACAGCAAGGGACAGTCTCATCACCTGCATGGCAGCAGCAGAGGCCACATAGGCATCCCCTCTTTACAGCCTGTGAGGAGACGTAATCTGACACAAACCTTCACCCAAAGATACAGCCCCACTCTGTGACTGGCCACCGCTGGCAAAGGTCCAATGAATGATGCCACACACTGGAACACGGTGTCAAGTGAAACTGTAAAGCCACACAAATGCAGGGTGGCAGGACTAACTGGAGGGGGTGGGCCTAGTACACAGGATCCAGAGCCAGAGTCAATGCCAGTCAGTTGCCTCCAAGAGGCAGCATTGTCCTCCTGCATCATGATAGGTCAAGTCCACTCTCTACACATGGCCCCCGGTGCTCGTTCCTGGCAGGCTCCCATCCTCTGCCCCGCAGATCCCTTGCAGCATCTGTCCTGCACTGTTAGACGCTAACTCTGCTGGTAGTGCGCTGGTGCTCTCAGGCATTTTATAAGATGCTTACTTTCCACCTCCGTGTTCCCCCTTTGCCCCCCATCCCCATTTGGCATCTGACACAGAAGGAGAGGGACACATGCCATCTGGAGGCACAAGAAGCTGGGGAGGCCAGAGGCTGACAAGAAGCCCCAGTGTGATCACACAGGCCAGCCCAAGCAAGGGCACAGAGGCCCACACTCAGCCCATAACGGTCCCACTGCATCTCAGGACACTTTTAAGTCAGAGGTGAATGGTAACTATTCCCAAGGCTTAGTGTTCACTCAGCAGAGGCCCATGAGGTTAATTTAAATGCTCCCCCAAAGAAATACTTTTTAATTTTAAATAAGAAACTGGGAATAGAACATCAGAGTGCAACATAGAATAAGGAGGCTATTCCTCTGGAAACTTCTGTTCAGAGAGAGAGAGAGAGAGAATGTGTGTGTACATGTATGCTTGTACCCCACAGGTGCCAACAGAATATATGGTCTTCCCATAGGTTGAAGCTAGAAGAGCCAGAGGTAGAAGACCTCATGAACAAGTGGCATCCCAAAAGGTGAAGTGAGCAGAGCACTTTGGGGACAGAGGTGCTCCGTGGGCAAAAAGGAGGTGGGAGACCACGAGGGCCAATCTGAAGGACGCAGAATGACCCCAAGGTGCAGAGAGGGACAGGTGACAATCCAGAGGTAAGACACAGGACTGAACCACTAAGCCCTCAAGCCACTCTGAGAGCTGGGGGTCCAAGTAGGACCACAGAGACGGCAGGCGTGACTGTGGACATCTCTGAGTCATGTGGTCCACCTGTAAATGAGGCTGTTACACAAGAGAAAGGCACTGACTGGAGGGCTGGTCACACAGTTGACATCCACACACACTTTGGTACTGCAGAGCAGCCCCAACTTGAGGAACCTGGGCCACGTGCCCACCCTGCTTCCCCAAGTTGCTGTGGGCTGAGGACTGCAGGACCTCCTGGACCTAATCCCTTACCAGCCTTATTTACTCCTTCTCGACTGCTGGCATGAGGGGCCCGTGGCCCCTCTGGAGTGGTGTCTTCCCCAGCACCCGGTCCAGCGCTGGGATCAGCCTGAGGTCTGGGAGCATGTGGTGCTTCAACCTTTTCCTGCTCCAGTGAGGCAGTGGCATTGAGCCGGGCCCGGGCCTGGGGCTGCGGTGCGGATGGAGGAGGTGGGCCTGAGGGGCTTGGAGGTGGAGTGCCGGAGTCCATCTTGCCTGCAAACAAAGAGGAGGGTCAGACATAACAAAAAGGCCCCTGAACCAGCCTGATGGTAAAACAAGGAACTGGGTGTGAGCTGCCAAGCTCAGCAATCTCATTTAATTTGACAGCCCTACGGGGGTGGCTTCCAGTTCCCATCTCCTCAGGTCAAGCCAGGTGACCTGGGGCTTTCGTGCCTTCATTTGAGAAATGAGGATGACATTGTTGACACTCAGAAAGATGGGGCGTGCAGTATACTGAACATAGATAGGTCCTGACCATGGGGGATGCATGGGGACCAACATGTGTCACCCAGCATCTGTGCAAGTAACTTTATCCGGAAAAATGAGTCTGTGCTGACGTGGTAGCAGAAGCTGTTTGAATGTGATCACACGGGCTTAGGCTGGTCCTAAGTTCAATTGGTGGGGTCCTTAGGAACAGACACAGCACAGGGGCCACATGGAGATGGACCAGAGGCTGCAGTCATACAGCTAGCTACAAGTAGCCAAACACCAAGGACTGACAGCCACCCCAGGAGCTGGAGAGGTGAGAATAGCCTGGAAGTCCAGAAGGATCAGGCCTGGACACATCTTGGCTTGAGCCTTTGGATTCCACAACAGCAGACCCACTGTAAACACACTAGTGAGCTTCAGTAAACACACCGATTTCTAATGGAAGCTTGAAGAAATGAACCCTGGCGCTGGAGAGACAGCTGTTAAGAGTACTGGGTGCTCTTCCAGAGGACCTGGGTTTGACTGCCAGCACCCTCTTGGCAGCTCACAACTGTCTAGCACTCTAATTCCAGTGGGCATGATGCTGTCTCCTGGCACCGCAACGCACACACATGGTATACATGCATACATACACACAGACAAAACTCTTATATACATAAAATCAAAACCAATCTTTTTTTTTTTTAAGAAGAAACAAGCACCCCGATAGGGTAAACATAGGTGATAAGGCTGAGGTAGGGGGCACAACTGGCAAATTCTGGGGACCAGGTCCTAGTCTCAGGACCACACACCCCAGCTTTTAACACACATTATGAAAAGCCAGTAGTGGGATGAGAAGTAACATCTAGAAGAGCCTGGAGATCAGTCAGTACTCAGCACTGGTGAAGGGGCTTGACCGGCCAGCAAAAGGGCCTTGCATGCTGCTTAGCAACTTGGAAAATAACAGGTCATCGTAATTAAGGCAGCCATGAGCAGAGACCGTGGAACAGCAAGCGCTGGAGGATCCCGAGCCTAGAAGGACTTTGAGGGGACAGAGACCCCTGAAACTGCTGGACCCCTGCACACTGGAGTGTGGTGAGACCATTCCTCAGATTCCCAAATGACCCTCCCCAAAGCCAAGGCCATATCTGTCCTCTTCATCACTTTTAAGGAAACAAGCTCAGGAGTCTCGTAATGAGGAAATAGAATTTTGATTCAAAGGGCCCCTGACCTCTTGGCTTGGGCTACCAACCATGCGATCCTGAACAGCCATGTGCCTTTCCAAGCATCAGTGTCCTTATCACCCTCCATGCTCAGGGTGACTGTGAGGGCAGGGGACCCAAGACCAAGCTGAAAAGGACCAGGTCTCAGCACCTAGCCCGGATCCTGGCCAAGTAGCTCCCTGATGGGTGGTTCTGCACAGGGAGCCACTAGAAAAGCCAGGGATGGACCCAGGCCTACATGCTCACAGACTCTTCCAGTTCTGTTCCACCCCTAACTACAAATGGGTCCCAGCAATGGGAGCTGTGTCCAAAGGGCAAAGCAGATTTCAATCTAACATTCTCCTGCATGGAGCAGAGTCCTTAATTCAATTTACTTTCTTATTTATGTTTTTTAAGCCCTTATTTTAAAACATTCCCCAGGGATATTTAAAACCAAAAAGCATGGCCAAACCTCATGAATCTGCTTGGAAATCAACGCAGGGTTCCGAGCTGTCTCCCAAATGCAGGCTTCCGGGAATGCCAATGCCTTGCAAATCTTGTCAGCTAGCCACATGTTCAGCCCCATGGGGGCATGTAGATCCAAGGGAACGTGTAGACCAATAGAGGGCTACACATCCACGGACCCACGGACCCACGGACCCACAAGGATATGCAAATTGGCAGGGGCTTCACACTCACAGGAACCCACAGACCCAAGGGGAGCCACAGCCAGCCAGCAGTACAGGGAGCATGGGGCTGGGTTCTCCACACAGAGCCGTTACTTAGGGGCTTGACCGGGCAGCAAAAGGGCCTTGCATGCCAGACCACCTCAGACTCAAGAAAGGTCACCTGCAAGCTGCCTCCTCCACTGGCTCCCCCGCCACAGAGCAAAGGTACCACTTTTCACTTTCACTAAAGGCAGACGGGGCTCTCCTACCCCACAGACACAAGGCACGGCACTGCCATTAGGCAAAAGCTCTGCTCAGTCCTCACATGCACATTCTGTGGGCTCCTCCAAGCCTAGCAAGGAGGAACACACCATCCCAGGTCCCTGGTGAAGAGACTGCTCAGCCTTTAATCTCCCCCATCGCCCAGACCCAGACTCTGAGGTCTGGGAGGAGGAGGAACTGTCCAAACAGCCTGAGGTTCTTTCTGGGGCTGGGTTCAAACCCACTCTTCCGATTCCTCCAACCTCAGCAAACATGTTGTTGCTGAAAGAGGCCTTGCGTGCTCCCTGCCCTTCTCCTGGTCCCTGCGCTGACACGCTGGCTGCCGTCCCATAGTACCTAGCAACTGCTACCTCCATGCTTGTGCCTGCAGCGGCCCCCCTCGGGAGCCCTCCTACCCCCTCAGCACAAAGTCTCACAACCTTCAGCTGCAGCTGCAGCTCCACTTTGGCCAGGGTTTCCCAAATGCCTCTACTGAGGCCCTAAACTCTAGCTCTCAGGGCTTCTGCCCAGCTTTCTCTCTGTGACGGAAAAGAGGCCACCTTCCTGACAACAGGACACTGCTTCATAACCACAGGTACCACGGGGAGTAGCTGCTTAGCTTCCGTGCCTCGGTTTCCCTACACCTTCCACATCAGGTGCAAAGGTAAAGGAGAAGGCCACCTGTAAATGGTGAGGCATTTAAAAAACAAAACAAAACAAAACAAAACAAAATCCCTAAATGGGGGCTGCAGGAATAGCTCAAATTGGAAAAAGCTTGCCAGGTATAAAGCTCTGAGTTCAGTCTCCAATCCCAAAGTAAAAACAGAAGTCTTATGGAGTAATCCTGGTGACGGGCTGATCCAGGAGGCTTGTGGGCTGGCCAGCCTAGCCTAGTTGGCGAGCTCCAGGCCAGTGAGAGGCCCTGTTTCGAACACCCAAGGTGGACAGTGGTTAAGAACAAGCACTAAGGCTGACCTCTGGCTCCCACATGCATACATGTGAACACACAGAGAGAGAAACCCAAGTGTGAAACCCTCTCCTTAGGTAAAAACACCTTATAAAAGGAAATGTCAGGGAATCAGGCTATGGGTGGCTGCTATGCTCCTAGGTAACTTACCATGCGCACACTGCAGTCAAAGCAAAACTATTCTAAGAAATCTGGAGTGGCTGGGCAGTGGTGGCACATACCTTTAATCCCAGCACTTGAAAGGCAGAGGCAAGAGGGTTTCTGTGAGTTCGAGGTCAGCCTTATCTACAGAGTGAATTCAAGGACATCCAGGACTCTTACACAGAGAAACCTTGTCTCAGGAAAATGAGGAGGAGGAGGAGGAGGAGGAGGAGGAGGAGGAGGAGGAGGAGGAGGAGGAGAGAAAAGAGAAGAAGAAAAGAAAAAGAAAAAGAAAAAAGAAAAAAGAAAGAAAGAAAGAATGAAAGAAATCTGGTAAGACAGGGTAGATGCAGGGAAATTCATTTCAGGTTCTGGGGGCACTGGCCAAGCCTAGTTTAGGTCAAAGAGCTTGTTAACTCAAAACAGTTCCCTGGAATTACTGGCTACAGAGACACAAGAATCAGACCATCAGATCTGACACTGGGAGAGGGGATAGGGGTGATGGTGTGTGGGGGGGAGGACCTGCTGGGTGCTGTTGTGAGCCCGGAAGTCAGGGCTGCACCTCAGGGTATACACCACGGCTTAATGAATGCAAGCTGGAGGCAGCCAGGTTTCAGGACACTGGGACTGATGGGGCTGAATGACCTTAGGCAAGTCCCTCCCTAGGGCTGGAAATCCCTGGCTGTAGAACAAGAACCTTGTCACCCAGCTCTGGTCCCAGGTCCATGGTAGCCAGAGCAGTGGCTTAGAACCCATCATTGAGTAAGATCCCAAAACACAGAGTGGCTGGCATTCTTTCCCTGTGAACACCAAGGCATATTTTTATCCCATCTAAACACAAATGTCAGTGTCGAGGAGCTGTGCTGAGGAGTGGCCATTGCCAGAGAGGCTACTCTGGACAGGGCTGCCTGACTGTGGTCTACAGAGGCTAGGACTATAAGACCACATGGAGCCTTCTATCCAGAAGGTTCTAATCCTCATAGGACAACTTCATTCTGCTCTGCAGGGGGTGGGGGGTGGTGTTGCCACTCTCTCAGTCCTTGGTAACAAGCCCCACAGGAAGTCAAGATGGCCAGCACGTCTATTTCCACATGGCACTCGTGAGAGACACCTGCAGGGCTCACACACAGAAACACCCCCCACAGCAATGCTTTGGTGTCCTGAGAGCCCAGTGATAAAGCCCTCAGCCCCCACATGGTACCCGCTGCCTAGCTATTAACCATGACCTTGTGTACAAAGAATCAAAGACAGAAAACAAAATATAATATTGTCAAGCAATGTTTAAAACAGATTTGGTCATCACTCTGGGTCTGTTTAGGATGAAAAACAAAACTTATCTGTAGGAAAAGATGGAAGAAATGCCCCTCCCCCACAGCAATACTTACTATTTCTGAATAAGGAACATAGGTAGTTATACTTTAGAATAAAAAAAATACATTTCCTTAATTTTCTATAATGAATGTGGAGCATTTGGGGAGTTAAAATGAAGCATTATTTTAAAATCCACCAGTGACCAAGCCCCTGGCTTAGGATGTCCACTCTGGCCTGGCCTGACCCAGCCCTCTGGCACAGGGCTGACCCTCAAGACAAGGTCACAAAGCCCTTGATGGCTCCCAGGTGCCTATTTTTGCCCAGAGTATTAAGTCCAAACCAAGGAACAGTCCAGCTCTCCCAATGTGACAAGTTCACAGGAACAGAGGGGGAGTGAACTGGGAGGGCATGATGCAATGGTGGGCAACCAAGCTTGTCATGTCTGGCACCTGCTCTGGGCTGGCTGTGTGGGTCAGGGGGCCTATCTTATGTCGGGCACTGGACTTCTCTGCCCAAGAGAAGATGCTCCAGGGCTAATCTTTGAGCATCTGTCTGGGTGGGAAGGTGATATCTAGTTAGACAGCCTGAGATGGAAAAGCCACAGTGACTGAATGGACAGAGAAGCCCTCATCTAATTGTGGGAAGGGCCACAGTAGGGACTTTGCAAAGGCCTGGCTGAGCCTTTGGGACAAGCAGAGAGAAGAGGAGATTTTCAGCATTAGATGTACCCGCGCCCTGGGGGAGGGAGGGGATAGATAGACAAACATCAGTCCCCTGGGGCCAGAAGACATGCCAGGCTAGGAGTGAGCGTGATCCCATAGGCCCAAGAATGGAAGAACTGCTGAGAATGTCTGGAGCCATGGGAGACCAGAGAGGGGAGTCGGGGCCATCCAGGCAGAGTGAGGGGCCTGGACAGGGCAAGCACTGGGGCAGATGGGAAGCCAGGAAAGACAGGAGGTTGGAACTGGATGAAGATGTAAGGAGAACTAAAAAATGGGGACTCAGAAGTGGCTTGGCATGTGGCTGGGGGCTTCAGCCCCTCCTAAAGTTGGAAAGGTGGGAGGAGAGGTGCCTTATAGAGCATAGTGCTCCCTACCCATTGTCACTGTGTCCTGGCAGGGACAAGGATGTGTCTGGTATCTGTCATACAGTGTAGGTATTTCTGGGGCCAAGATTGAGCTAGGTCTCTGTGTGACCAGCCCTAAACCTTCTGAAGCCATAGGGGAAGCCAGCACTGGGGTGTTCCCCACATTTTTCCACCTGGGAAAAAAGGTGAGGAGCCTCTCCACCCAATGTTGCCTGTGTCTGAGGAGGTGCAAGGAACATGCAGAAAGGAAGTGCATAAAAGAACCTCTCTTTAGATCCCTAGTCAGATGAAAATACCTGTGAGTGTCATCAGCACCATAGAGACAGAGGTCAGCAGCTGGGGAAGATGGGAAGGCAGCCCCTGTGCTTCTCATGGACATCAAGAGTCGAGGGCACAGCTCTGAGTGAGTGATGGATCCTAGAGACGGGGAAAGTCCCAGCCAACCACCAGGGGTCATTGTCCAAGGTGAGGGAGGTAGGCTGCACTTGCTTGCTGGGGGCAGAGGTTCATTAGCTCTGTCCATTAGCTGTGTGGTCCTGGCCAGGCCCCAAATTCACTGAGCCTCTGGTGTGAAATGGAAACTGTAAGTTCTACCCCTGTGACTAGAGGCTCGCTGGCAGTGCCAGGTGGCGGTGGCAGGGAGATAGTTCTAAGGAACCCAAACGCTGGTTTATTGGGATCTCATATAACATCAACTAACCAAATGCGGTGAAAGGACGCAGCTCCAATCACACCCAAAAGGGCAGGGTCAGATTTTCCAGAAGGCTGACCAGTCATCTGACCTGAACCTAAGTTTCCCAAGGTGCGGTGCATACCAGAGGTGTGGGCACACCACGGCCAGTGGTTCATACTAGGGTGGGTCACTCCATGCAGGCTCCAAGGGTTCCCGCTGTCCTGCCTCCTTCACTGAGGACCCAAAGGAGGAGAGAAACAGCCAGACTGTTCCGGGGTGGGCTGAGCCCCTACACGCCCCAGGGATCAGGTCTTGTGCGGCCCTGCGAAGGGGAGGCGGGGGAGGTAGGGCATGATGGGGCAGTTCTGGGGCGCGGACAGTCTGTCAGACCAGCTGTCCCATCCGCGGTACAGTCTCACGGTGAGATTTGCAGGCATGCCCGGGACTCCGGGGCAGTACGAGGGGCGCGCGGCTGGGGCACACCCCATTCGGGTGGGACAGCAAGCGTCTCGGGCTCTGCGGAGCAGCGAGAGTCCTGGCCTCCAACTTCTAGCAACTTGGAGTTGACTTGGGGCCCGGCCACCCATCAGGGGAAACTGAGGCCGGCAGAGCTGCGCCTCCCAGCGCTCCGGAACCCTCCTTGCTGCTGCATAACCAGGGCTAAGGCCACAGCACAACGATCCCGAAGTACTCACCGGCCGCCGTGCTGGGCCTCCTAGCCCGCCGGGAAGTTGCTCAGGAACCGCGGAGATTGCTGCGGCCAGGAAAGCAAGCGAGGCGGAGCGCGCGGCCCTGCATCCAGCGCGGCCACGGCCAAGGGGCGGGGCCTGGGCGGGGCCTCCGCCACTCTCCATTCCTCAAGCGACTCCCAGGGACTCGGCTCGCTGAGCGGCTGGTGTGCCTGCCAATCACCGAGTGTTCTCGCCAATCACGGTGCGCCTCGCCTTGCTTCGCCGAGCTCTCTTAGGTCCACTAGCGGACAGATGGCGCCCGGAGGGCGGGTGCGGCCGGCCCACAGTGAAAGTCTCCGGAGTGAACTCGGCCTGGGTCCTGCCCCCTAGCCGCCCCGCCTCCAGGACGTTTCTTTCTTGACCTAAGCTTGTGAGCTTGCTGAGTAACAGGTGGTTGGACCCAGGAGCAAGAGTCGCGCCACCTTTCGCTCTTCTCTGCACCGTGGGGCTCCTCCATCTTCACACTTCAGACCGGGTATTGCAGTGCGTAATTACTGACGGCGCGCGATTCGTGCCAGGAGCCCTAATTCCGACCATCGAGATACACAGAGGACTCCCCAGTGTAGCAGCAAGTACAAAATAAATGTGGCCCGAGTAAGCGTGCACATGCCACCAAATACCGCTTTAAATGAGCAAAACCAAACTCAGACTAGCACGCTTTTAAGTTAGCCAGACAACAATGCCTGCCTGACTCAGGCAGTTGGAAGGCCCCTTCTTTCTGATCCTCTTTTTGGTGTCTGAGAGGTGTGGTTTGGAGATCAGAGCTATGGTCTAGTTTCTGTGTTCCTTTCTTTGGACCACACAACCCACTGCACGGAAAAATTGTCCTGCTTATGTGCAGCAACCGTCGTTCAGGCTTACAGAGATAGGACCTCCAGCGTGTCAGGAGGAGGTAGTCCAGGTAGCTTTGGAGATGGTCTCCGTCCACGGAACCCCTCCAACCGTGCTCTGTCAAAGGCCCATGGTTCACCAGATACTTTGATTCTGCAGCTGCTGGGGGCGGGGAAGATACGGGGCGCGCGGCGGGGGGGGGGGGGGGGGGGGGCTAATTTTCTCACGTATCCCAGAGAAGCTCACGGAAGAGGAAGGAAGCTCATCCCAGCAGCAGGGCTCTGCCCTGGCTGCATCTGGGGCCCTTTCAGAAAGGTAGGTTTTCTGGTTCACCTCTGTGTGGGGGGGACTGTTTCCCGTGGTGGTGGTTGTTGTTGGTGGTGGTGGTGGTGGGAGTTCAGGTCGCAGGAGCACCACATGCCAGTGGCTTTTTCAGACCTATAGCCATTTCTTACCAAAACAAGTTTCTGGGAGTTGTTTGGAGGAATGACTTTTTTAAAAAAATTTTAAAACCTTTCCCAATATGGAAAAAGAAAAGTGGCCCCTGCAGTAGCAATTCACATTTCCATGGTAACTAATTGTCTTAATGCATTTTCTGTTGCTATGACAGAATATCCGGGATTGGGTAATTTGCAAAGGAAAGAAGTTTATTTGGCTCATTGTTCTGGGGGTGGGAGAAGGCAGGATCAGGCAGAAGCATGTGGCAAGGGCCTTGTCCTGCTTCAACGTGTGCAGAAAAACAGAAGGGTAGGTAGGATGTGAAGAGTAGAATGCACAAGGCACCACATTCTGTGGCCTGCTCAGTAGAAACTAATTAAATGATTGTAATTAATGCACCTCTCCGAAAGACTTCAACTCCTTTAGTGACCTAACCACTTCAAAGGCCCCATCTCTTCTAAACTCTTCACAGTGGGAAACACACTGCTAATATAAAAGTACTTTAACTGATACATAAAACTTAATACAGGTATATGGGTACTGTTTGAGGAGCACACACACACACACACACACAAACACACACATACACATTTAAATCAGGGTAAACATAGCTCCAACATTTGTCATCGCTTGATGATTTTCTTCTATTTTTGAGATTCATAGCACATCACCATAAGCATAGGGCCACTTTACTCTGTGACATCCACCAGAATGTCTCCCTCCTCTGACTCAGTGTCCACCTCCCACCTCTCCCCATCCCACCTCCTGCAAACCACAGCTCAACCACACACCTGTTCCCTCCTCCTGGGAAGCACTTCCCTCCCAATTATCTCTTAGGCATTTAAAAGTTCTTTAAAAACCAATTTGGTAAAGGTTGTTTTTGTTTTTCTTTTTGTTTTTTTTCCACACTTGGGCCACCTCCCCTCCATCTGGGAGGGCTGGGGCTTGGCCCACCCTGAAGATTAGCATCTTGTTCACACTTGCCAGGCTCAGCATAGCTAGGCTTGCTCTAGCTAGGCTTTGCCTACTCGTTCTTTATGGCCTCTAAGAGCATGCACAGCCTGGTCATCCACCACTGCTGGCCACTGTCTGGGAGATCACATAGCCTGACTCTCACTCAGCATGCTGCCTAAGCTGCCACACAGAGACCAGAATGGGGCAAGGGCACGGAGAGTACACATGGAACAAATCGTCCTGTGGCTGAGGGAGGAGAGTTGAGGAAAACTGCCTCTGACCGTGCAGGGTCTCAAGATGCAGTACCATGCTGCCTTCTCCATGGCAGATGAAAAAGAACAAAGTCATAGGCAAATCCGAAAGGAACAGTGCGAGTGAGGGCCAGTTAGCAACCTGGAAGGTAACTCGAGGAGCGGGCAAATAATGAGGAGGGAAAACACAAACCACACCAGACTGGGAGGCTGGCCCAGTGGGTGAGGGCACTTACTACATAAGCCTGAGTGAGGACCTGGGCTCGACTCCTTAACACTCACGTAAAAAGTTGGGTGCAGCCACATGTTTGACTCAAACCACAGCTCTGGGGGGCTGGAGAGATGGCTCAGAGGTTAAGAGCACTGGCTGCTCTTGCAGAGGTCCTGAGTTCAATTCCCAGCAACCACATGGTGGCTCACAACCATCTATAATGAGGTCTGGTGCCCTCTTCTGGCCTGAAGGGATATATGCAGACAGAATACTGTATACATAATAAATAAATAAATCTTTAAAACAAACAAACAAACAAACACACAGCTCTGTCGGTGGTCAGAGACAGGCAGATCCCTAGAGGTTGCTAGCCCCCAGTCTAGCTCCAGGTTCCGTGGGAGACCCTGTTTCAAGGGCGTAAGGTGGAGAGAGTGATAGAGCAGGGCATCCCACCTCCTCCTCTGGCCTCTGCATTCATAAACAGAAGCATGCACCCACCCACATAGACTACCCATGTCACACACATACATCACACACAAGCACATACATCCACACACATACTGAAAAGAAGATGAGCAGGAGGAGGAAGGGATGGAGGAAGAGGAGTTAATGATCTAAAAAGACATCCCGAGAGGAGCGCTATGTAGTTAACAGAAGCCCCGCCGGGAACTGGAGGGAAGGAGAAAGAAGAGCTGGGTAGTGACTCTGGGCTGCACATGTACCTTGTGACCCAAGGAAATGGAGAAATACGTGTGGGATGTCAGCAAGGAAGAGTCACATCCAAAGGAGGGGAGAGTCCCAGTGGCACCACGCCTCTGGGGGCCTGTGGAGCAAAATCAAGTCTCCCTCCCCTGTAGTGACAGGACTCCTGTGTCTTGCATGTTTCCTTCCTTGTACCTGACAGATGAGTGGTGGCAAACAGCTGGGCTCAGCCACCTTATAGAGGGAAATAGTCAGGAAGTTCCGCCCTGACGGGGACATCCCAAACATAGTGGGGACCACTAGACAGAGTACAGCTGGAAACAGGAAGTGGTGGCCAGCAGTGGTTCTCAGCTTCTGATTTGATCGGAGCCATAACTTTCTGCTGGGGATGCCAAGTGGGGCTCTCAAATAATACACCACCAGCTCCTCCCAGGAAAGTCTACAACTAAAAAATATAACCTAGCTTCTCTTAGAGAAGTCAGGACAGTCTGTGATCACATATGACTGGGGAGAGGGAGGAAGGAAGGAAGGAAGGAAGTCTAGTTTGGAGAGAAAGCAGGGCATGAAAGGCTCCTTGAGGGGTACCACTGCCATTTACTTTTAATGCTTTAAAGGGAAAAAAAAATATTTGTGGCTCAGGAATCAGAAAGATGTCGTTAGTGGGAAAGTGGCAGAGAATTTCCGAATTAATGTGGAAGTTAGGCAGGGCCAGAGGACCAATAAGGAAGCAGGATTGAGGGTTCCTGTCGAAGTGATAAACACCACCACCCAACACCTTGGGGAGGAAAGGGTTTATTTCGGCTTGTGGGTCCAGAACACAGTCTATCATGAAGAAAGTCATGAAAGGGCAGGAACTTGAAACAGGAACCTGGAGGCAGAAACAGAAGCCATGGAGGAGTGCTGCTTACTGGCTTGCTCCTTATGCTTTGCTCAGCCTGCTTTCTTATAGCACCCGGGACCACCTGCCTTGTTTTCCTCCCACATCCTAATCCTAATTTCTTCCTATGATGTCACGATGTTCAGATTCTCCACTCAAGTGCCCCCCCTCGCTCCCCATAACTCCCTTTTGCTGACAGGATTCAGTGACTTCTTCCCAGGTCTACATACAGGCACTGGGCTACACCCAAACTCACAGACAGAGGCTGGTGAATTGTTTTCAGGAGAGCTGAACTGGAACTTTTCCAGGCTTCTGGTATGCTAGGAAATTAATCAACGATATCAGGTCCTGATTGCTGAATGCTGTAAATGGAACCATGCAAATGTGATTAAGTTAAGGGTCCAGGACTGGCCTGGGTGTAGGGCTGGGCCTTAGATGTAATCATGGTTCTCCTTCTGGAGAGAGAAGCAGGAGGTTTGGACCATATAGAGAAGAAGATGAATCTGGGTCAAAGAGAGGTCAGAGATGCTATACTTGGAAGGATGTGGTGGCAACCGGCCACCACTGGAAGCCGGAAGGGGCAAAATGGCTTCTCCTTGGTGACAGCCCAGTGATAGCGACTTCAGAGGGCTAGCTCCAGAATGGTGGCAGGTACATCTCAGTGGTTGAAGGCCCCCAAGTTATCACAAGGCAACCACAGGAAATGAACAGTCAGTGATAACATGCCAGGATTATGGCCCTGTGGTACCTGGTACCCAGCCAAGTTCCCATAGATAAGCCTGGGTGTGAAAATTCTGGTCTTTCACAAGGATGGCCTTGGGGAGAGTGTGGTCAACCCCTTGGCATTTAAACAGACATTCATCAAATGAAAGACTCAGTGCCCATAGGATAAGCATGGAGTACTGAACACAGTGGCTGGCCCCTGAGTGACCAGGTCAAATGTTTCAGAGACTTATCCTATGTGGTGGTTTGAAAGAAAATAGTGTCATAGGGAGAGGCACCATTAGGAGGTGTGGCTTTGTTGGAGTAGGTGTGACCTTGTTGGAGGAAGTGTGTCACTGTTAGGGTGGGCTTTGAGGTCTGTGCTCAAGCTACGCTCAGTACAGAGGTCACTTCCTGTTGCCTTTAGATCAAGATGTAGGACTCTCAGCTCCTTCTCTAGCACCATGTTTGCCTGCAAGCCTCCATGTCCCGCCTTGATGATAATGGACTAAACCTCTGAAATTTTAAGCCAACCCCAAGTAAATGTTTTTCTTTATAAGAGTTGCTGTGGTCATGGTGTCTCTTCACAGCAATAGAAACCCTAAGACACCATATCCATCCCCGTAGCCTGAATCTGGGACTTTTAGCCCTATGGTTGATAGAGGTAGCACATGGAGCAGGACAGGATTGACCAGTTACATCAGCACCCAATGAGCTAGGCCCAGGAATCTGCATTTTATTAGGTTCCCTGGGGACTCTGATATATAGGGCCACTGTACTGGCTAGTTTTGTGTCAACTTCACACAGGGTAGAGTCACCTGGGAAAAGGGACCTTCAAATGATAAAATGTCCCACCAGATTGGCCTGTGGACAAGTCTGTTGTGCATTTTCTTAATTAGTGATTGATTTGGGAGGGACCAACTTACTGTGAGTGGTGCCACCCCTGGGCAAGTGGTCCTGGGTTCTATAAGTTCATAGTATTTTATCACAGCAACAGAAACCTAACTAATACAGACACTTTACCCATGGCTGCCAAGCCAGCTGGTCATGTGATTGATCAGTCACCATGCCGGCAGCATCACTGCCATTAGAGTAGAAATGCAGAGCCCAACCCTAGACCACCCCGCTCAGGGCTTCACTTTAACAGGATGCCTGTGAGACCTGGAGACATCATTGTAGGCAGGAGGCCCCCATTCCACATTATACTTGGGGAGCATGTTCCCCAACCCCAGTGACTGGGCTGAATTCCATGGGCGTCCTGGGACTAGGTGCACATGATCACCTTTAAAATTTAGGCAGTTATGAGGTCTTCCTGATCATGCTAAGCTCACCCCCTCCCCAGGTCCATTGTGCAGGCTTCCCAGGCTTTGACTGCATCAGACTGTTTTGCTGTTTGGGCTCCAAGGATCTTCCCAACACCCTGTAACCTGTCTGTCCCCCTGGCAAAGATGGAGGTTCCTAAGGGTCACACTGTGCAGCTGCTGAATGGCAGAGCCCCTGTTTTCCTACCCCCCTCTCCCCCACCTTCTAGCACAGCCCTGGGCAGCATCCCCCACACCCCGTTCCATCTTTCCCTCATTCACCCAAGCGGCACCCACTCCACTGTCTTCTGGGAATCGCAGTACAAGCAGTAGGAGTTTGAGTTGGTGACGGTCACACGGCTCGTGTCACAGGGCTGTGAGCTACATCAGGCCCACGACTACCAACACCTCCACACTTCCCAGTGTGCACACACACTCCATTGTCTCTCCGAGCTCTGAACCTCTGTGTGAGTCTGAGTCGTGATTTACCCACCTCTGAAGGCAGAGAGAGGCAGCCAACGGCGCACCACCGCCTGCCAGTGAGTCACCCGGTGCATTGGGAAGTTTCACGCGGGGAGAGTGTGGGGGAACTGCAAGAAGGGCGAGGCCCCTTGGAGGAGGACCATTGTCTGAGGATGTCTGCTCCCAGGCAGCCCACTGAGTCACCGCGTCGAAACAGGTGGCTTCCAATGCCCGGGCCCTTACTGACATCGTGGGTGGGTCACTGGAAGAGTGACCATGGAAGTGTCCCCGGGGCCTCGGGGGTGCTTCAGGGGTGGCAGTTCACACATCCCAGGCTGTCACAGAGATAGACGCAGTGGCAGTGGCACTACCAACTGAGCATGCCAGAGTACGCAGCATGGTGTGTCCTTGGGTCTGTCTTGTCATGGGAAGAAGCAGGAAGGCTACAGCTACTTGGACAACCCCTGCTGTGCCCCATAGGCAGGAGTGAGAGGGTCTGAGGCACCCTCCCCCTCACCCCCCATCTCCCAAGGGGTCAATTGGCCAGCTAGAAATAGAAGAACTGGTTAGCCTGGGGGAATCTGGGCAGAGCCAAATGAGAAAAAAGTTGGGAAAAAAAAGTTGGTGGTGCAGATCCCTGAAGGGAGATGGTTTGCCTTCAGGGGTGAGCATCAGTCAGGGAAGGCTCCCAGGAGGAGGTGCTGACTCCATTCCTCCCCCATTTGACCTCTTCCTCCTCTGCTTTTTAATAAACTTCATTGTTTGGAGAAGTTTAAGCTTCACAGCAAAACGAAGCAGAAAATCCTGGACATCACATTACCCCTCCCCGTCTCTGCCCGGTCTCCCCCACTGTGGACTTTCAGTTCCCGGCGGTACCAGCAGGTCATTATCTCCCTGGAGCTGGACCTTATCTCTGGGATCTCGGTCCTGGATGCTCTCTGGGTTGATCCCAGAGGTAGACAAAGGGATCGTGAAGGCTCAGGAAGAACGCATCACTGGCCTAGACGTCTAGTCTGTCCACTGTTCCTTTGTCCCCACTGTTCTCCTGGCCTGGGTCCTTTGAGGCAACGGGCAGCAGCCCAGTGGCCATCTCTCTCTTAGCGTCTATCACTAGATGCTCCCCTCGTGGCCCCATGGTTCTTTCTCCCCTAGTGCTGAGTGACATTTCCTTGTCAGGACCCTTCACCCAGTCACAGCTCAAGGCATCTTGGTTTTCAAGAGCAATTGCCTTTAAGTCAGGTGGCTGAGCCTGGACAGGGACATCAGTAAATCTGGCCCATGAGGTGCCCTTAGACCCGCAGAAATCCCATGGTCCTCTCTGAGCACCCCCTCAATAGACTCTGGGCTGTGCAGCTGACCCAGTGCAACATGAGACATGGTGGTCTGCCAGACCTGGCGTTCTGTAGTCACTTCAGGGGTCAGTGGCTCCTCTCCCTGAACCATACCCGATGGCTCATTTAGTCCATGGGACAGCCTCAGGAAGAGGATGTTGTTCCCATCACAGAGCAGGAAGCCACAGCTGTGAAAGGTTGAAAGGTATGCCCAGAGCCACTATGGACAGCTTCTGGGTCCAAGTGTTCCCAACCCCCCTTGCAATGTGCCCTACACTCAGTGTTCAAAACCCAACAGGTGTGCCCAGAACATTTCCTGTGGCTCCAAAGAAGAGACGCTAAGAACATCTCACACACCCAGGCTGCGGGTTGGAGGCGGTGCATGGCATCCACCCCTACTTCTGCTGTGAAGCGCTTTCAGCCCCAAGTCCCCACTGTCATCCTTACAAAGCCCAGGGCTGGTGGGAGGGGAACGCCTTGTTCTATGGAGCAGGAAACAATAGAGGAAAATCTTCAGCAATGCAGAACTTCAGATTTGAGGAGGAACTGAAAATTGCCCAATTCAGAAGCCTTCCAAACTTTCAACACCCTCGAGGCTCAGCTTAGACCTGTGGAGACATGGGGGAGAGGGTGAGGGGTTTCTGATGCTGACAGGAACCTTGTGGACAGTTGAGTTGTGACCTTAGATACTCTTTGAGTTCTGCATATAGCCTCCATATATGCTGTCAGATGTATGTAGATACGGCAGAGATTTTCTCCCACTGTGCATTCTGTCTCCACTCTGTTAATTGTCTCTTTGCTGCACACAAGCTTTTAAAGTTCCTGTGATTATTCCCTAGGCATTTAGAGTCCTTTTCAGAAAGTCTTTGCCGGTGCCAAGATCTTAAAATATTTTCCCTTTGTTTTCCCATAACAGCTTCAAAGTTTGAGGTCTTCCGTTAAGGTCACCGGTCCATTTGAGATTGATTTTTGCACAGGGCGAAAGACAGGGATCTAGTTTCACCCTTTCCGTGTGGGTATCCAGGTTCCCTGCACTTGGATCAAAGGGTCTGTCTTTTCTTCAGCCTATGTCTTTGGTCCCTTCCTCAAATATCAGGTGGCTGGAGCTTTGTGGGTTTGTTTAGGGCTTGTGTCTGATGCCTGCTTGTTTGCGTCTGTGATGGTGCCAATGCTGTTTCTGTTACTGTGGCTCTGTAGATATTGTGGTACCCTCAACACTGCTCTTTTTGCTCAGGATTACTTTGTCTATTCAGAATCTTAGGTGTTTCCATTTGAATTTTATCGTCTTTTTTTTTTTTTTTTTTTTGTTCTGTGTGGGTACAGAATGACATTGGGATTTTGATGGGGAATATTGAATCTGAGTGTTGCTCTGTAATATAGCTGTTTTCACAATATTAATTCAGCTGGTCCATCTGTGAGCATGGGAAGTGTTCCCATCTTTTAGGCGCTTTTGCAATTTTCCTCCTTCAGTGTCTAGAAACTTAATTGTAAAGCTCACACAGCCCCTTGATTAGGTTATTCCTAACCTGGGTGTGTAGTTTTTGAGAGTGTTGTGAATGGGAGAGTTTTCCTGTTATTTCTTCCACATATCCAGTGCTGCTGTTCCTAACGATTGTTGGTTTTTCATGTTGATTTTGTATCTCCTTTACCTAATCAACTTATCATGTCTAAGGGTTTTCTGATATAGTCTCGAGGCTACTAGATTTTATTTTAATAAGAAAGTGTGTGTGTGTGTGTGTGTGTGTGTGTGTGTGTGTGTGTGTGTGTGTGTAGAAAGACACAGGCCTCCATGCTGATAGTGATGGAGCAACCAGAACTGTTAAACACACTGGCCTTTTTCTTCAATGGAAGGGATATGTATACCCGTTTTCCATCCAGAAGCCTAGGAGGGGTGCTGTTTAACAGTCTGGTGATCTTATACTATCTGTAGATGCAGGTCTCACCTGAATAACCCATTCTTAGGAAAGAGGTCCCATGTACTTCGCCAAAGAGTTTGCTATTACAAACCCTTTTTCTAGACCCTTATCCTGAGCACCGTTTCTCAGTCAGAAGAACCCATTCTTCGGGGAGAGGTCACAAGTGACTTGTAAAAGACATGTGCTTTGCAAAGGAGTTTTCATGTAGTCATGCCTGAAGCTTTATTGTGATAATTGTCACGAGGAAACCCTTTTCCAAAGTTGTGCTGTATTTAAATATGTCAAAACCAAACCGCTTGGGGTCAGACTCCAGGCCTGGCTAACTAAGTCATTCTGAACCGGTTTTCTCCTTGCTTCCTGCACTTTGCTCCTCTGCCAAGTCAGTAGAGCCCACAGGAACCCCCTCAGTCAGGCTTGTGGCCAGTGCCTTTGCCCCCGAGCCATCTTGTTCCCCTCTCCCCCCACATTAATTTTCGAGACACCTGGCTTTGCAAAACCGTCATCTAAGCTGCTTCACTTTTGCTGCTCTGAGTCTCCGGTACTCTTGTGATGAATGGAGATTCCTGTTTCTCACACTGAACCCATCGCATGCCCTTTGTGCCCGCTGTTCCTTCTGCCTGGATGCTGTTCCCTAAGCCCACACAACCACCCCCAATTTCTGACACATGAGTCACCTCCTGGGGCTTTCCCTG
Organism: Onychomys torridus; assembly: GCF_903995425.1. Classification (NCBI taxonomy): domain Eukaryota; kingdom Metazoa; phylum Chordata; class Mammalia; order Rodentia; family Cricetidae; genus Onychomys; species Onychomys torridus. Next base: position 31,218,062 of record NC_050452.1, read on the forward strand.
ACCACCACGTGGGACCCTGCCTGTCCTCTAGCCTGCCCTCCTGGGTGCCACAGGCTCACTCCTAGGACGTTGTCTGCCTGTCTTTCATAAGAACAGGAACCCATTACTGGGCAGACATGTTAGGACCATGGGCAGCCCCTATACCCAGTCTTCCTCTACTGGCAAGGCCAATACACTGCCCTGGCAGCTGCTCCTGGAAGGGCTGATGAGTTCTAACTGCTCCAGTCCAGGGGCCTTGGATGAAGAAACAGCATTGGGATGCAGCTCCTGGCTTTTAGACAGTTGGGCTCCATTCCTTGCTCTACCATGACTGACCCATAGGGTCTTAGGATTTCCTGCTTCGTGCTATGTTTCGCTACTAAGGTTCAGAGTCTTTGCAGCAAAGAGACCAAAGTACTGTTGCCTCCAGAGGACTGGAAACCTTCACACCCAGGTATGGCAGAACCCCAATTTCAGCAAGCCCCAGGTCTCCCAGGGTAGATCACAGGCAAGGAGTGTGTTCTACTTGTGGACACAGGGGTGTAGAGCCATCTTCCATTTCCTTGGAAAGTTCTGGGGCCTAGCAGAGAAGGTTGAAGAAAAAAATGACCCCCACTGTCTGACCTTCAGCCTTGGAACCAGAAGGGACTCTGGGAACCTTGCAGCCCAAATATCTGTACATCGTGCCTAGAGACACTCATCCCAGACAGGAGACAGGTCTTGGTCACAGTGGGAGCCACGCAAGCACCAGGTGTCTAAGGCCTGGGTCCCTGGGCCCCTGGGCCCAGCATGTTGGCCTGTGCCCTGGGGTTTCCATGGTGGGAATCAGCCTCTTAATTTTGATCGATATGCCCATTGCAAAGAATTTTCCAATGATTGTTGTTGCAGTTGGGCATAGGCTCCCATACTGGGATCTAGGTGGAAAATCATGTTTTGAATTTGTTTTTCCTTTCAGACTGTCTGGCAAACCGATTCTCTAATGCCTAGCTCTGGTGCCCCCTAGTGGTCATGTTGCAAACAGCAATAAATGAAATTAAAATTTCTGAGCAGAGGGCTAAGGTTAAGTTCATTGTTCATTTCTTGCTTAGGGCTTCGTGTCTTCTGGGAATGTAATTAGGACCCAGATGCCATCTCAGCAGACATGGGCGTAGTTGGGATTCTGCCTTTATAACAAGCAACCAGTCATGGTTCCGTAGGTGCTGGGGCATAGAGCCCACCAGCAGTGGGAGGTAGGCTGCTAGGGATTTACACCCTGCCCTCAGGTGCAGGCAGGAGACACCTCCGTCTCTCCACCTCTTATCGGAAGAAGGGTGAATCTGGGACTCCCATGGGATATATACTGGGGAGGGCTAACTCCAAGCTGGAGCTCTCTCACCCACAGCAACACATAGCAGACTCTTGAGGCAGGGGAAGTGTGCTGAGGGTCCCACAGCCCTGAGTTACAGTGCACAGAGCTTGACTAGTTTAAGGAACCCAGATTAAAATAGCACAGGTCGCTTGTTCTGAGGGCAAGAGATCATGCTGGCAGGGGCATGGAACAGGGCACTCTTCCCTTTATGTTTGATTATTTATAGACTGTGATGGGGCCATATTAACAATGAGTGACACATGTCTTACTTAGGGTTTCTATTGCTGTGAAGAGACGCTGTGACCACTGAAGGGGGCTCCCTCACAGTGTGGGCTTCCCCCCCAGACCCTGGATTAAACACAAACCACACCTGAACACCTGTTTTCATAGAGAGATCCTTTATTAAGCAGGGAAGAAAAAAAGTGACTGCTTTCTGTCAGGGAGAAAAACAGCAGCAAATGACCTTGCAGGTGTCACTTTTTAGAGGAGAAGAAAGGGAGGTCTGTCTTAGAATGGACTAGAATACAGTGGTGGCGAAGATAGACGATGAAGGAGAAGGGGAAAAGAACAAGAAAGAGGGGGTGGGGTATTTGTCCTGGAGGATCAAAGGACTGCCTTTGGCTAGGGAGGATCAGATGTGGCACATAGAAAAATGGTGGGTTGTAAAGGTAAAAGGGAACCCCATGTTAGGATGAGGTGAGCCAAAGGGGGCTTTTAATTGCTGGAATTCAGTACTTTGATGGCTGGACCTTGGTAGTCAGTTTCAGGAGGAGGAAATGGCCAAATAAGGGAATAAACCTTGTTGGCTACCTTTAGGAATGCAATCTAATGGTTTTTAGCAAGGCAGAGGGAATTGGGGAGAAGGGCAAGGCCTGCCAGAACAACATTCAAGTGGGCTAGTGTTCCTTCAACCACAGCAACTCTTATAAAGGAAAATATTTAATTGGGTCTGGCTAACAGCTCAGAGGGTTAGTCCATTGTCATCATAGCCAGAAGCATGGTGGCATGCAGGCAGACATGGTGCTGGAGAGGTAGCTGAGAGTTCTACATCCAGACCTGCAGGCAGCAGGAAGAGAGTGCCACAGTGGGCCTGGCCTGAGCATGTGAGACCTCAAAGCCAGCCCCTAGTGACACACCTCTTCCAACAAAGCCACATCTCCTCCAACAAGGCCATACTTTCTAATAGTGCCACTCCCTATATGCCTATGTGGGCCATTTTCATTCCAAACAACACACAACACAAACATGTAAATGGTGTCCTAATTTGCTTCCAGTTGCTGTGAAAATTAGCATGACCAAAAGCAGCCTTGGAGGGGAAGGGGTTAGTTCATCTTAACACTTGCAGGTCACAGCCCATCACTGAGGGAAGTCGGGGCAGGATCTCAAGCAGGAACCTGGAGGTAGGACCTCAAGCACAGAACACGAAGAGATGCTGCTTACTGGCTTGCTCCCCTTGGCCTTTTAACACAGCCCAGGACCATCTGCCCAGGGTGACATCACCCACAGTGGGCTAGGCTCTCCGCATCAATCATTACTCATGAAAATGTCCTATGGAGGAGTTTTCTCAATTGAGATTCTCTCCTCCCAGATGACCCTACCTTGTGTCAAGTTGACAAAAATCTAGCCAGCACAAACTGAAAGACCACATTCTGAGAAATCGTAGTTTGTGTACCAAGCAGCCTTCTTCCTTTTCCATTTTCATTTGTGTTTTGGTGCACATGTGTGTACATGCATGGTAAGGACCAAGCTTGATGATGGGAGTCATTTCCCTATTGCTCATCCAAGCCTTATTCACTGAGGTAGGGACTCTCAATCAAACCCGGAGCTCTGCAATACGGCTAACCTTGCTAGCCAGCTTGCTCTGGAGATCGCCCGTGTCTACTTTCTGAGAATGGAATTACAGACTGGCCGCTACACCCACCAGCATTTTTTGTGGGTTCTGAGGATCCCAACTCTGATCCTCATGCCTGTGTGGCAAGCATGTGACCTCTGAGCCATCACCCAGCCCTAACATTTTATGTGTGTGAGACACCTGAATGTCAAGTTTTTGCAGGTCACCATTCAACAAGTTCATATACAAGCTTTGATAGTTGGTCTTGTCAACCTGGTGGGATCTGAAACTGCCGGAGAGACACACTTCTGTGCATGTCTATGCGGCTGTTCTGAGAGAAGATAACTAAGTGAGGGACACGGCTTCTAAGGATATAAAGAGATCCAAGGAAAAAGCAAGGTGTCCCCCCACCCCGCCTGTCTTCCCTTCTTGCTATTGTGTCTACCCTGCCACGGCCACTACAGCCTCCATGCTCTGCGCATGTCAGACCTGTACCTCCACCCATGGACTGAGCACCAGCAGCTCTCCCGGAATCTTCCAAACCTCAGTGCTACCGAGGGATACAGCAGATACCGGGTTCTCAGCCTCTCCAGCCTGTGGACAGGTGTGGGTGGACGGCTCAGACTGTGTCCTGTAAGCCGATCCAATGCATCTCCTTTTATGTCCACACATTCGATCCATCATGCTCTTCTAGTGAACCCTGACCAATACAGAGACTTGCGGTGTTAATATCGTCAACTTGACAGAATAGTCAGTCACCTCAGAGACAAACATATGCGCACTCTCCGAAGATGTTCCTAGATTGGGCTAATTACGAAGGTGGGACCCACCCCAGATATGGGTGGCATCATCCCATATGCTGCCATCATGAGCCGAAAGGAGCAAGTGAGCTGAGCACCAGCATCCATCTTTCTCTGCTTCCTGACATCAACCTCAGACCGCTACATACATGTGCACACATATGCACATACATCTATAGACATGTAAAACATGTATACACTTACACACACACACACACACACACACTCACACACACACACACCCCTCATATAATTTTAAGTCAGGGTTCCACAGGAGGGAAATCACATGGTGTTTGTCTTTCTGAATCTGGCTTGTTCCACTTAATAAAATTTCCCCATCCCATTCATTTTCATGGATATGCTGTGGTTTCATTTGCATAAAATCCCACCTTGTGTTCTTTATCCATCTCTCCCTCTGTTGGCCATCTGACTTCCATTTCCTGGCTATCATGAGAAGTGCAGCAATAGCCACGGGGGGTCTGAGGATCTCTGTGGTGGGAGCCAGCATCCTACATGTAGGTTCCTGTGAGGAGTCTAGCTGGGTCATGTGGTACTTCTGTGTTCAGCTTTTGGAGAAGCTTTATGTTGATTTTCTTGGTCGCTTTGCTCTGACTCTGTGCATACTTCCAGACCTCTGTCAAGTTCACTGTCAGCACCCTCAGTTCTGATCTTGGCTTTGGCCGGAGTTCACAGACAGTCACCTCTGGGCCAGGCTTCCCGGATGGCAAGCCAAGCCAGTGGTGTCCCACATTCTCAGGATGGTCTGAGTGTTAACTCCACAGGAACCTTCCCATCTCCTGGGATCCCCACAGCTGCCATCACTATCACCAGCGACAACCGTGACCTGGTTCCCAGCTCCGACCTGCTGCCCCAGCTGCCAGGTGTGTGTGTGTGTGTGTGTGTGTGTGTGTGTGTGTGTGTGTGTGTGTGTGTGTGCACTCTGATGCCCCATTGTCACAGAACACAAATTCATAAACAAAGGGAAAAAAGTTTGAGATGGTGACAGTGGAGCATCTGACCCAGGTCCTTGTAGGAATGGCTCCTGTGTCCTGAGAGGCTGCCCTACCTGGCTGTGGTATACCATCTTCACCCCTGGCTCTCCTGGCATCAGGCCTCACACAGACCTGCAGCAGGCAGAGCTCCATGACCCTCTCAGGTTGCTGCTGATCTGCTAGAATAAAGAGGCCGTTACTCAGGCTGGGGATTCCTAATGGCTTGGTTCCAAATGAGGTAATCAGACCAAGGGCTTCAGGGAAAGATGCCTGAATTAAAATTTGAAAATAATTTTAATTTTTATTTTTTGCATATTATTTTCGACAGGGTCTCTGGCCTTCAACTTATCATGTAATGGAGGATGACCTTGAACTTTCTGATTCTCCTGCTGCCACTGCTCAGATGCTGAGATTCCAGGTGTGCACCACCACATCTGGTTTACGCTGTGGTGCCTATCAAACCCAGGACTTTGTGCATGTGAAGTGAGCACTCTCCCAGCTAAACTGCCCATCCCTGAGCCGCTGTCTGAAGCTGTGAGAGTATTGCTCATGGCCGATGGAGAAGGTCTGCAATCAGTTTACTAAGTGGGGCCTGGCTGTTTAAAACATGGGATGAAAAAGGACAAACTGTCTGAGTCACTCTTGAGGAGGGCTAACCCTGTTTCACAGAGTTCAGTGATTGGTCTGTGTCCAGGATCACCTGAGATGTGTGTTTCTTCCTGGGCTGTGGTACGAGAAGTCTGAGTCACACCATGTCCCAGCTCAGCTCACTTAGTGAACACACTGATCACCACTGAAGTGGGGTCTGCATTGCCTGGGGGTTTCCCACCCACACAGAGCACGCCTGTGTCCAAGGTCACTCTGGTCCTATTCTGTGCCTGCCGCCCTCTCATTTGGTTCCCAGGGAGAACTTTAAGTGCATGCAGAGAAGCATGTCCCACCAAGATCTGACCCTCAGGAACCTGGCCAGGAGGTCGTCTGGTGACGAATCAGCCAGGATTGTATGTCAGTGCAGATGTATGGACTGCAGCCCACATTCCCATCACTCCCTCTGTGTCTCTGGTCTCCCCAATCTTATCTAGTGGTCCTAACTTGACCTAGCCTCAATTCAACCCAAAACAGAGGACAAGCTTGGGGGTTCTGGGTAGGCTGGCTTCCTAGGTGGGATGTGTGGATTGATGCCTCAGGTCAAAGGGCTTGCTATACAGATGAGACACTCAAATCCAAACCACAAGGTACATGGAATGTCATTGTCAGGAGGATCAGCACTAGGATCCGAAGAGGTAGTTGGCACTGGATTCTCGGTATCGATGGTACTGACATGCTAACTGCTTTGGCTTTATCACACCTGGGGCTGTCACATACAGAACACACACCTTGCCCCAGAAACATGGGCAATTGTTCCATGTCAATAAAAAAGAAGTCAATGGACACATGCTCCCTGAAATGTACCCCCTGATCATGCTCACAACACCGAAGGTGTCTGGTGAGATTTTGTCCTGAAATATACACGAGGAACAGGGTTGGATGCAGGCTGCTGGTACAAGGGCTTCACTAGATAGAGGAACAACCATCATTTGCCAGGTGGTCCCCCATGAGGTTCACTTAAGGGAAGGAAATACTTGCCTGACTTGTTCCTGCAACCTGGGAGGAAAGGCCAGTACTCATAAGGGCTTCCCTCGTTCACAGACATGTTCCAAGCCCAACCAACCTACCAGATCTCTTTCCCCTCCATATAATATGTATGAAGCCACCTGCTCTCAGGCCTAAGGCCCCAGGTCCAGCCCCTGTCCTTTCCTGTCAGAAGGCTGAGAGGTCAAAGAAAAGCTGTGGCTGGTTATGTGGTCATCCATGGTCTATAGGACTCCAGGAAATATACTTTCCTTACAGACTTGTATTAACCCTGAGGATAAAGAGAAGGCCATGTGAGCTTTAAAGGGGGGGCGGGCAAAAGGAATCTCATGGTGGAGACCTGCATGAGCCTCCCTTCTGTGGCCCAAGACACAGAGGACAAGGAGCAAAGTCACAGGACACAGATGTCTTAGGGTTTCTATTGCCGTGTTGAAAATATTGTGGCCAAAAATCAAGTTGGGGAGAAAAGGGTTTATTTAGCGTACACTTCCATGTTGCTGTTCATCATTGAAGGAATCAGTACAGGAACTCAAACAAGGCAGGGACCTGGAGGCAGGAGCTGATGCAGAGGCCCTGGAGGAGTGCTGCTTACTGGCTTGCTTCCCATGGCTTGCTCAGCCTGCTTTCTTATGGAACCAGGACCACCATTTCAGGGATGGAACTACCCACAATGGGCTGGACCCTCCCCCATAAATCACTAATTAAGGAAATGCCCTGCAGGTTTGCCCACACACAGCCCGGCCTTAAGGAGGCATTTTCTCAGCTGAGGTTCCCTCCTTTCAAATGACGTTAGTTTGTGTCACATTAACATAAGATTAGTCAGCATAACAAGGAAGGAAGCTGAGCCTTGAGGAAGGTCAACCTACCTGACTGTAAAGCTGCATCTCCAATCTCTGCCCCCACACCACTTCCCAGCTGTGATCCAAGCCAGTTATTCCAGCCTCATAGTTCACTGTAGTTTTCAGAACCATCTAGCCTGCCCCCTACTCCTTGTAGCCTCAGGATCACAGGCTGAAACGAGCAGGTGAAAGCTGAGATTAGGTTGTGGCCAGGCTATAGTATAGGCTCTGACTGCGATGTTCCCTTGGGGTTGGTCTAACGTCCCTGATGCTGCCTGTTGTAGATACACAGGGCACAGATAGACCCTTCTGAGGTTTATTTTGTCTTTGGTCCAGGCTTTTTCCTTTTTTCTAAAACAGAAATCTGTAGAGGAAAGGCTCCAAGATTATCAGTAATACCAGAGCATGTGTGAACCACATCACGCACCAGTGACAATGTACCAACAGGGTTCTTTCCATATGCCACATAGATGGCCTCTGACCTGCCAGCCACTCTACAGAGCAGAAATTATTGTGTTCTGAAAGTCCAGAGAGATGCTCTGGCCATTCAGCATCATCCAGTGGGTGTGGGAGCCACTGGGCACAGTCAGGAATCAATACCCAGGCTTAACTCAATAGGTTCACAGTGGACAGGGCCCCACCTCAACACAGGACACAGTGAGAAAGTGGATGGTCTGTTTTCTAGATAACTATCACTGCCCCCATGCCTCAGTTTCCCTGCTTATAGAATGAAGAGCAAAGGTATGTACAACCTTGTGGGTTGCAGGGAGGATCCAGGGTGTTAATACTTAGGAATTCCCGAGAGCAGAGGCTGCTGTGGTACAAGGCTCTCCCCATAGAAGCCAGCCAGGGATAGAAGCCCTGGGTTCAGGCCCCTCTGAATCTCATTTCTAGGTCCGTCAGTCATGTGACTGAGCCCTCCTGTTGTTGGGTCTCTCTCTGCGTTATATGTGGAGGACACAGGGCTGAGCAAGACAAAACCCTGGATGGGGAGGGTTACAAATGTTGGTGGTTCCAACATTTGGGGAACTGAGGCAAGACAATTGTGAGTTTGAAGCCAGGATGGGCTGCCTAGTGAGTTCAAGACAAGCCTGGGCCACAGAGTGAGGCTCTGTCCAGGAGCCAGATGCTGCCTTCCCAGGGCAAGAGATAAGGAACACGAGTGAGGGGCCCAGCAGGCAAGCCACAAGGTGCTGTCATGGGCAGGTTACCTGTGCTAGGGACAGGGTATTTGTTCAGGCCACACCAGGATCAGGATGGCAACAGAGGATTCAGGAGCAGGCAGACAGCTCAGGTCAACCAAAGGCAAAGACTCAGGTTAGGGACAATGTGTGCTAATGAGATAATGCTGTGTAGGGAGCCAGGCACCCGGTACACAGTAGGTGCTCAGCAAATGCAATCTGATTCACAAACATGATAGACGCTCATGCTCATTACTCCCGTGCTGAGCTGTGTAGTTGTGGAAGAGAGGGACATTCAGCACCTCGGAGAGCTCAGCCCTAGGCCTTTGACTAGAACCAGCCAGGATCTCCACCCCCACCCCATTCCTGAATCTGAGTGTCATTTCCCACCAGCAGTGAATATTATTATCATTCCACACCACTGAAAAGTGTCATGGCTAGGTCACTGAGTGGCACTCCCGAGATCCCAGTGCCCAGAACGCACTCACAGCTTGCAGGAGCCAGCATTTCTGATGGAGACCCCACTTGGAACCTGGGTCAGGTCTTCTCTTCCCTGGAGCACATAGCCACCTCTTTTCTCCTCAGCTACTCCACAAGGCAGAGTTTTGCGTCATTGGAGAGAATATTCTATGCGTTTTCCTCCCACCCTCCATATTCCAGTAGTCTAAATTAAAAAATCAAATTGGTGGAGCCTTTCCCTTAGAGCCTGTCTCAGCCCTTTGTGTCAGTTTCCCATTAAGATAAAAATCCTTCCTGAGTGTTCCCTTAGCTTGCTCAGACACCATGGTTACTAGGACAAAGAGACTCGAGCGGGATGCAGAATAATTTTCTTTTCTTTTCTTTTTTTGGTTGTTCTTCCCGTTGACTTTCTCATGCAGGGTGTGTACCAAACAGCCTCTGGCCTACATAGAGCCAGGCAGCCCATGAGCTTCTTAGCTCATCGCTAGGCAAAGGGCATCTCCATGTGGACAGCAGAGCCACTGGCCAGAGTGCACCAGCAGGGAAGGAAAAGGGGGGAGTGCAGATCACAGGGTAGAGCTGGTTCAAGAGTGCAGCCAGCACACTGCAGGAAAGCAAGAGGGGAGCAAAATTCAAGGGGCCAAAGAGTCCACCTGATTGAACTCTCCCTGGCACAGGCATTAGGCTCAGGCTGCAGCAGAGCATTTTGGACATTTGGTTCAACAAACTGGCTTTTGTTTCACAAACTCCGAGTAGGCTGGGCTTGAATGGTGGTCGGCTCAGCCCCAGCCCTGCCACACATGACCTGTCAGCATTTTACTTCTACAGCTGCTGCTGAAAAAGGCAAAAAGGAGTTGGGGCCATGTGTGCTTATGTGCATGAAGGGCTCGGCACAGAGCAGAAGTGCCAGGGACATCCTCCTTCCCTGCCATCCTCAGGGTTGAAAAAACCAAGGCTGGAGCCAACAGACAGGCTTCTATGAGGAGCCTGGGCCAGGCTTAGATGGACAGATGTTTTAAGCTATGCAATTTATCATGTCACTCAAAGGAGAGCTGGGCTCCAGCTCGCACAATGAGTATAGTTATGGCTAGGGAACAGCTGTGGCCTCTGAGGTTTTACAAATTCTTTGGAAGGTCGGGGCCCGGGCCCCTGCTAAGTGGACAATGGTTTTTTTCAAGGGCATGTGGTGCTCTGTCTATTTGAGCTATGAAGATGCTTTCTACAGAACTGCAGCCACCTCACAGTGGACTGCTAAGCCTTGGCCCATGCCTTTACATATCACAGGCCTGCCTCTAGACAGGCTCCAAGTTTATTTGTTCAGAAATGAACTGCCACTGAGCTTTAGTGGGAATTATGCTTTCCATATCTCATTTTGAAGCCTTGACCCCCATCACCTGGAAATGGGGTGTCCAGGAGAGAGTTAAGGTTAAGGATGGGGTCCTAATTCCATGTGTAGGACTGTGTCCTTGTAAGGACACCCCTCCTCTGTCATGTGCAGGCACACAGAGACAGGGGCCTCTGCAATCTAAGAATACAGCCTTTTGTCAGAAGCAGGCTGAGCTTGCTATGATCTTGGCTCTTCATGTCTGTGGGCTGAGAAGCCTAATCCAGCTATTGTCTGTCCTGTTCCAGGAGCAACTGAGCCCTGAAATTTTGGTGCTCCTGTGGTCACCTGGGATAATTACGCTTCTCAGCATCCATTGTACACAAATTCTGACCAATGAGACTAAACTGAAGTATAGTGTTCAACTTCTGAACTTATTTATAAGGACGTGGAAATCTTTTATAATCCTTATCTCTTTCCTGGGATAAAAAGAATAATTGAAAGGCAGTGCTCAGCAGCTAACTTTGACATGAGGCAGTATGGTAAGGCTATCAGAGTAGTGAGCTAGAAGGGATATGGTTGATTATACCAATTGTGATCTTTGTATATGTTCTCAATTGTTTATGTTGCTGTAAGAGAACACTACCGAAAACACTATGTAGAGGTGAGGCTTTATTTCATCTTACAGGCTAAATAATACATCATGGAGAGAAGCCAAGGCAGGAACTCAAGGCAGGAGCTTGAAACAGAAAACCACTGATTTCCTCTCAGGCTCACATTCTGCTACCTTCCTTATACAAGCCAGGCCAAACTTCCCAAGGAAGGCCATGCCCACAGTGGGCCCTTCTACATCAATTGGCAATTTAAAAAAATGCCTCCCAGACATGCCCAAAGGTCAATCCTGGGGAGGCAATTCCTCCCAAGTGACTCTAGGTTGGTGTCAAGCTGACAGCTGAAGCTGACAGTGACACCACATGAGGGAGGCAGGCTTGAGCTAGTGCCTCATTTTTGCTCACAAGAGGGCAGGAGGTAGTAGGTGGCACTTGCATAGCTCAGGTCAATTGGTTCACACATGACCATGGCTTGTCTCCCCAGCCACATGCATGATCTAATATGTAGATGGGAATACATAAGATGTGGGGAGACACAGGTGGCCCAGAACCAACACAGGTATGAAGAGCACATGCAGGGTTTTGAACTAAAGTCTCTTGGCAGCCAGCCCAGGACCTGCCCACCATACCCTATGCCACAGCTAGGCCCTTCTCAAGGTAGCATTCTCAAAGGTGATCTCATCATGCCCATGCCATTATGAAGCCACAACACAGAAGCCAGTTCCATGCCAATCATTCTGAGAGTCTGAAAGAAGAGACTCTCTTGCAGGCCGCAAGAATATATTGTAGAGATTCAGCCGTGTATTAAAGCTGAACTTTGACCGGCCAAGGGTCTGTCAAAAGGCAAGCCATTTATTATGAATATTTGGTGTTACCTAGCCTTTAATATTTCAGCTGTCTTCTGCTATGAAATCCTTGAGTGCCCAGACCAATTGGTAAACAGTTCAGCTCCCCAGACCTGCTGAACCTACTCAGTTACTAAATGCCCTGCTGAGCTTAGGAGACAAGTTGGCTGAGATGCCAAACTTTGTTTCCTGTGCTAATGAATGAAGCTCAGACCATCCCCTGGCCTTGAGGAGGCCTAGTAGTTCTCCAGAGCATTTTGAATGAAAACAAAAGAGGTTTTTACTTATCAAGGTGAGAGATAAAACAACATTCCTGAGGAGGCAAGGAAAGAAAAGGCAGGTATTTTCTGTAGACAGAGAACAGCACAGAGGAGAGAAAAGAGAATGGAAGAACTAGATGGGTAAGAACTTGAGAGGAACAAACTGAGATGGGAGAGAACTAGACTGAAGGGCTAGAAGAAAGTACAGAGGAATGAGATGGAAGATGAGGAAGAGCCAGATGGGGAAGTACTAGCTGGGTAAGAACAAGCTGAAAAGGCCCTAGATGAGGCACAGTTAAGATAAGAGAATTCAGATAGAACTTAGAGGGAGCAATAGATAAGTATAAAGAGAAGCCAGGCAAGAAAGGAGCTAGGCACAAGAACAGAACTGAAGCTGTGTATATAGTATGTTGTGCCAGAGGAATTAAAGCAAGTGGACTGTAGAATTCAGTATGCTGAGATTCTATTTCCCAAAATAGTCCTCGCCGTTAGTAGTTCTCTCTCCTGAGCCCCTGGGATGTATAATATTAAGGTTGGTCCCTCTAATATTATACAAGAAGACTCTCCTCAGGAACTTCTGGAAAGAGCAAAGGCATAAATAGGGAAGACCTGGCCTGGTCTCTCACCTTTCTGTCCCCACATACCTGAGCTTAGGAAAAGTCCAGGAGTCCATTGCTGAAACTATGCTTTGTGATTTTATGGAATTCTGGGTTTAGGTTATAACTCATGACCATGGCTCAGAAGGTAAGGTTGAGGAGATGGTGGGAAAGGCAGAGCCAGCCCCACCCTGGTCCAGCAACATGTAATAGTTTCCCTGGAGGCTGGGCTTCTCCTCCCAAAGATCCAGAGCGAGTCTGCCCCTACAAACATTTTGCTGGACGCTGGCACCCTAAGCATACTGCTCTGAGCTGTTTTTTTGGTTTTTTTTTTTTTTGGAGTGCAAGTGTGTCTCAGTGGCCTCTTTGCCAGTGTACCCCAAGTATGTCTGCTGGAAGTGTCTGTACCATGATGGCTGTGCCCATGAGTCACAGAGAATTCACAGCCCAGTGATAGGTACAGAGATCAATCATGGTCTCCATGATATTTGGTGAGCTTCCTAGGAATCAGGCAGCTGAGTCAAAGGGTGTGCCTGTGATATAGATGATATGAAGATCCATAGTCCTCCTCAGTTTGACTTGATTTAGAATCAGCATAGGAACATATATGTGTCTATGGATGTTCCAGATTGTGTAAACTGAGGTAGGAAGACCTACCCTAATGTTGACACTATCATCTCCTGAGCTGCAGTCCAAGACTGAATAAGAAGGATAAGTTGAGCTAAGCAGCAATATTCAACTCTCTCTGCCTCTTGACTGTGGACACAGTGTGACCATTTGCTCCACACCCCTGCTACCAAGATTTCTCCACCATAATGACCTGTGCCCTGGAACCGGGCAAAACAGACTCTTTCTCTTGTGAGTGGCTTTTGCCATGTATATTGTCACATCGATGAGAAAAACAACTCCCACAGACAGATTGGTGGAATGTTCCTTTCTCCATGGCTGCTCCAGGCAGTGGAGGCCCCTCTCCCATAAGCACTCCCTGCCTCTGGGCCAGCAGGCATGCATGTGCCCTCTATAGTTCCCACCACTTTTGGCACGAAGCCCAGGCCCACATCTGCAGCCTGAAGTTTATCCAACCTGTGGAATTAGCTCTGAAAGTCAAGGATTAAGGAACAAAACAAAACAACCAAACCCAAACCAAACCAAAACAACACCCCCTCCTTTCCATAGAACGTTCTTCACATCTACTCCTTAACTATAGCAGCACACAGCATATCCCTTGGACAGAAGGAGAGAAGTTTAGAGATGTGATCAGGGGAAGACAAATACTGCCCCCTGATCTGCTCTCCACATCTTCCCCAGGCACCTTACTGACAAATAAAGAGCCTCTCCCTACTTACCACACCCTGGACTTTTACTTCCGCAGGATCTGCCTGTGTCTCCCCCCCCCCATTTGATTCTTTCCCAAGGGCTCAAGCTTGGTGAGCACCAGGAAAGAACACAGGTGGCTGGCTGCCCTTGGCCTGTCCCTTCATTCTGTGGACAGACATTAGCATGAGGGTGTGCCAAGCTGTACACAGATGAGAGAAACAGCAGTGGGCAAAGCAATGTGGCCTGAAGAAGGCAGAATACAGTAATCGGTCAGTCGACCAAATACTCTTGTTTTAATTTTGGGTAAACAGAGACCCTCAAATGCCCAAGATCGCCAGTGGTGCCGCCTGCCCAGAGCCCAGGCCTGCAGAGCAGCTGGACAGTGTAGTGGCCACACCTTAGAATAGGACAGTATAGCTTAGCACGTCGGTACTGCCACCTACCAGTCACATCTTGTTTTTCACCTGGGAGGAGGTGCTGCCAAGAGGGAGCCACTAAGGACAACTTGGTTCTTGCCATGCCTGTGCCCAGGAAGCAGGCAGTACAAGGGATGTCACTCTAAGGTACATCCCAAACATGGAACTATTCAATGTGGGCGGAGCAGCTGCATAAAGGTAAATTCCAGAAAGAAACCACGTTTCCAACGTCAATTTCAGCATCTGCACAGTTGGCTTGGATGGCAGAACGGTATCAATGTGGGTTCCAATCCAGGTTCAAGGTGCTAGACGCCTTTTAAAAAACGCGTTTGGGTCAATCACTGTGCCAGGACGCTGTGGGCGTGCCACGAAACAGCCAAGCATCCTGCGTCACTGCCCTCCCCAAGCAGTGGCGTTCCCGGTCCTGTGGCCGGCCTGGCAGCAGGCCATCTTGAACCCGCCTTGTCTCTTTCAGCACCAGGCGGCGGACAGCTCCAATGTCCTAGAAGCTCCTGAGCTAGGTAACTCCAGCGTGGAGTTCCTGGAGCCAAGGACCCGGACGAGGGCGCGAGGCTAGTCACACGCCAGGCCCTGGGGAACCACTTGGGGTGCCTTGTTCCTTCTGGAGGACACCTCATTCCCGGCCCCGGGAAGTCTGGCTCTCGCGATAGAGGCGGCACAGGACCAAGTCCTGCGGCTGAATTTGGCTGCTGTCCGGCTGCACGGTTCCGGTGGGCATTGCCCTGCAGAGGGAGGTTGGCTATCTCCTGCTGTGGTCCTGGGGCGTGGTCGCTCAGGGTTTGAGCTCCCGATTTTTGGAGGAAGCTGAAGTGGGCGGGGCTGAGGGCCTAGAAGCCCCGCCCCATCCGGTGTGGGCCTGGATGCTAGCAGATCTCCCCTACTGCCACCAGGGAGCTGTCTGGAGAAATCTCCTTTCTAAATTATTTATACGTCTTTTTATATTTCCTGATCTCATAAGAATACGTGCTACATGATCGCTGGTGGTGGAATTAAAGCTCAGAGCAGAGTCCTTGTGCTTATCTTGTTAATGCTTTGGTGTACCTCCTTAATATGAAAAAAAGATAGAATTTAAAGGACAGTGTAAACACTTGGAACAGCAAGCTCTCCTTCCACTGCCCCCCCTCCAAAGGCATCCCTGCTGTGTTTGCATATTAATGTCCAGCTTGTGTTAGGTGGCCATAAAGTAACCTTGGGTTCTTAGGCTCTTTGTGTAAGTTTCTGTGCTGCCTACATTAAGGTAACGTCCCTGTGGCTCAACAGTCTGGGATCATCTCTGTGGATTGATCTCAGGCTGGTGTCTTCACATCTCTAGGGGCTCAATCTCAACGCCACTTAAGTGGGGATAATAACCGTGCCTGTTAAATAAGAGGATTTGGGGATTTTTGTTCACACTCTTAAAGTGCGAGTGTGGGAAGAGCACAGCAAGTGCCTTAGCTGTTGTGACCGAGGACTTCTGCTGGTGTCAGAACTAGTGGGCTTGTGTTGTGGCTTGGAGAGGAAGTGTCCCCCAGTGATTCTTTCGTTGTGACTGGGTACCGGAAGCAGCACTCTTCAGAGGTGGACCTTTAGGATGGGAGTGGCTTATGAGGGCTCTGACGGTCAATGGACTTATTCCTTCGTCGTGTTATTATTTGATGGCCTTATTGGTGTGTGTGTGTGTGTGTGTGTGTGTGTGTGAAAACGAGAACGTGGGGCTGAGTTGGAGGAAATGGGTCCTTGGGTAGATTTCCTGGGAGAGCAGCTAGATCTTCAGCCCCTTCCTGTGTGACCTTCTGCTTCCTGGCTGCTACGAGGTAAGCAGCTTTCCACCCTAATCCTTCTGTCATGATGTTGCATCCCACCACAGTTCTTGAGGTTAGGGGAGCCAGTCAACCATGAGCCACAATGAACAGTTCAGTGAGTTGAGTCAAGTATGGTGGCTCATGCCTCAGCTACACAGCAAGTTTGAGGCCCACCTGGGCTACTTGAAACTCTACCTCAAGACAAACAAGATCAAGCTGATTTTCAAGTAACTACTTGATCTGATGGAAGAAAACCAGACATTCCTTAAAGGAATAAAGCACAAAGTGCACTCTGCAAATAAACTATAAGGCTGGAACTCATCAAAAAACTACTAGACAAATATGGGAACAGGAGAATGTGAACAGAGGGCTGGGTGTGTGCCTCTGCTGGTAGTTCTTGCCCACCATGCATATAATCCTGGGTTTGCTGGGCGGTGGTGGTGCATGCCTTTAATCCCAGCACTCGGGAGGCAGAGGCAGGCAGATCTCTGTGAGTTTGAGGCCAGCCTGGTCTACAAAGAGAGTTCCAGGAAAGGCTCCAAAGCTACACAAAGAAACACTGTTTCAAAAAACAACAACAACAACAACAAAACCCCAAAACCCTGGGTTCATCCTCAGTACTGAATGAACTGGGCACACTGGAGTGAGCAGGCTTGTAATCTCAGTACTGGGAGAGTATTGGAAAAGGGTCATAAGTTCAAGGACACCCTAGGCTATCTGAGGTCCTGTAACCATGAAAATGGAAACATAACTAGGGGGAAATAAGCTCAAGGAAACTCCCAGATAGGAGAGAGAGGAGGAGCTGGCACCCAAGATTGTAGAGAAGCTGCTGTTACATGTATGGAACTAGAGAGAAATTCGGAACCGGTGAAGAAATAAAGATAAAACCATGAACAAATGGGTCTTCTGGAACTGAACACACCATCTCAGAAATGTAAAATTTTCTGGGTTAGCTTTGCATAAGATAAAAGATAGTGGCCATGAACATGGAGCAGCAGAGACCCCCCCTAGGCTGAAGCAGAGGGAAAGGGATGCCAGGAGGGGAAGCCTCAGTGACTTGAGGAGTGCTACATATGTCAGCTTTGGAAGAGGGGAGGCAGATAGGAATACTGGAGTAAATAGTTCCAGAAGTTCTAAATTTGATGAAAACAAATATCAAACAACTCAACAACCCCCAAACATGTGCATACATGAAGATACATTCTAGCCTGTTAGAAATGAACAATAAACAAAATCAAAGCAGCCAGAGAAATATTGCTTAAGGCATTAGAGTCTTACAAATAAGCATGGTGTTGATATCAGAGACAGATCAATGGAGCAAGAGATGCACAAATAGACCCACACACATGTGGGACATTGATTTTTTTTTTTTTGACAAAGATGCAAAGAAAATTCAGTAGAGAACAGATAATGTTGTTTAACAAATGGTGTTGGGACAATTGGATAACTACAAGAAAATCAATTTTGAGACAAATCTTAAACCATTTATAAAAAATTCTTCATAATGAATGACAGACCTAAATGTAAAAGCTTAAATCTGAAAAACTTGCAGCAGGAAATGGGAAAAAAATGGTGTGGCTTTAGGTTAGGCAAAGATTTCTGAGATACAATAGCAAAAACATAAGATATTGCTTAATATGAAAGGATAAGAGACTGGGATAAAGAAATTACATTATTATAAGAATATATGATATAAATACATGTAAGTGAAAATCTTCAGTATTCAATATGAAAACCAAACAATAAACAATGGCTCAAGGGCTGGAGAGATGGCTCAGAGGTTAAGAGCACTGACTGCTCTTCCATAGGTCCTGAGTTCAATTCCCAGCAACCACATGGTGGCTCACAACCATTTGTAATGAGATCTGGTACCCTCTTCTGACCTGTAGTCATACATGCTGTATACAAAATAAATAAATAAATCTTTTTAAAAATTGAAAAAAAAAATGGCTCAAGAGTTGAATAAATGTGAAGATAAATAAGTAGCAAACAAATACATGAAAACAGATTTGTTATTGATCATGCATTCAAGGGCATGGAATTCAATGACATGGCACATGCACCTGTGGGAAGGGCAAAAATGAAAAAGAACGGAGCTGGGGAGATGGCACAGTCAGCAAAGTGCCACCATGCAGGCACAAGACCTGGGTCCAGATTCCTAGCACTCACATAAAAAGCTAGGTGGCATGTCCTGTGTGTCTATGATTCCTCTTATGGGGAGGCAGAGTCCAGAGGATCACCAAGCTTTCTGGCCAGCCAGTCTAGCTGAATCAGTGAGCTCCAGATTCGGTGAGAAACTCCGGAAAGCAGTAAAGAAAGATATCCAACATTGAATTTAGGGCGCGAGTGCACACGCACGCACACACAAACACACAGACACAAACATATACACATAAACATACTCATACATATATACCACACATACACACAATAATTAGAACCTCAATTTAGTTCTCAGCATCCACATAAAAAGCTAGGTGCAGTGTATCTGTAATCCAGCACTGACAAGACAAGAGACAGATGGATCCCTGGGCTCAGTGAGCAGCTAGTCTAGTCTAATTGGTGAATTCCAGGTCCCAGTAAGCCCTATCTCAAAAACCAAGGTAGATTGATCCTACATACCCACTAACATGTGTACATGCCCATGCACATACACAAAGCAGAGAGAAGAATAAGAGGGGAAATGGAAGGATGCACAATCAGGAGATGTAATCTGTAAGTGCGCTCTCTCTCTCTCTCTCTCTCTCTCTCTCTCTCTGTATATGTGTGTGTGTGTGTGTGTGTGTGTGTGTGTGTGTGTGTGTGTGTGTGTAAATAAACTGTGATCAATTCAATGCACGGCTGATCAAACTCTAACACAGCTCTTTGCAAAAACTGCCAAGCAAATTCCCAAATTTATATGGAATAGCAGACAGAGGGTTAAGAGCAGCTTCCATGCTCTGAGACAATGAACAAGCTAAGGGAGGTGCCCAGATAGGTGAGCAGGACAGTGTGGCAAGAGGCAGAGCAGACAATTGAAATGGGATAATCAGGGCAAACAAAACATAAGGGAAATTCCGTGTGTGTCACAGGCTAGGCACAAAACTTTAAAGTAAGTGTTGCTGGTACTGCTGTTAATCTCCTCCGGGGAAAGACAGACTCACACTGGCCTAGTTGCTTGTAAGCCTCCATTCTGGATCTGAGAGATTGCTCAGCAAGTAAGGGTGCTGTCTGCAAAAGCTTGAAGACCCAGGTTCAATCCCTGGAACCCATGTAAAGGCAGAAAGAGAGAGCTGACTCCACAATGTTTTCCTCTGACTTATACACATGTGCTATGACACGTGTCACACACACACACAATGATGTAACAAATAAACATGCAACAAAACTGTAGTTCCAGGGACACTAATATTTGAGATGAAAAAAAAGCAAAACTTGAGTGTACCCTGAGGGAATGTGGGAGTATATTCTGTTATTGCTTTAAGATTGAGAATTTATTAAAACACAGAATCACAGAACAGAGAAAAGTATTGCCAAGCATTGACTGCATCGAAGGTACTGTTTTCATTTATGCAGAGGAACCCACAGCAATATGGGAGAAGACATGTGTGGAGCAGATCCCAGCCCAGCACTGGCACCCAGAAGATGTAGGGTTATGGCTGGGACATGGCAAACATTTCCTCTATAGCTGCTATGTGATAAACTGGCACACATGTCTTGGAGGGTTGTTTTGTATTGTAAAGTTGACGATGCTCATACCTCTGTAGACTTTCCAGCCATTCCACTTCTATGGCAGACACACTTCTATCATGGTTCTCCTTGGGGCAACTTTGCTCTCCCTTTGCTGCATCACAGGGGAAGATGCTCTGGCCCCTTTGGGATGGAGGCTGGAGATGCTGTGATGCTTTGTTTGTGCCACAGGCTGGACACAAGATGGAGTTTTAAGTAAGTGTTGTAGGTAAGTACATAGCCCTGTTCCCTACTCAAGAATCATCCTGCCCCAAAGATCAACTGTGCTCTGGAGGAGCTTGGTCAGAAACCCAAATGCTCAAGTTGCCTTGTTGCAATGTGTTTTTAAACAATGTCTCTCCAAGACACAGGTACCCAAAATATTAGGGATTTTTAAAGGTCTAAAAATTTGGATTAGATTTATAGTCACAACTTCCTGCACATGGAGTGAGAAAGACAAACACTGAGGGTAGAGGCACAGGGGATGGGACCTCGCATGCTGTTGTGTAAATGAATGCTGGTCCCTAATGCTTATTCCACACTCCTGAATGCACTATGATCTACAAGCACATGTAGACCAACAGTCATGCCTCTGCCCCACCCTGCTCTCACAAAGCAATGAGAACTCACTGCCAGGGGGGACAGTGACAGAGGGTGGCAGTTTCTTTGGAGCTGTCTTGGGTCTATACCAGTCGAATTGTGTGGTATAGTCTTACTGTCTTTGACTTTGTGGGTTTTACTTTTGAGGTAGAACTGACTTTATTGGAAGCCTCTCACTGGCCTTTGGAGAAGGTGTTTGTTACATGTCTTTTCTGGTATTCTTGCAATATGCCACATGGTAGGAAAGTTTTCTACATAAAGATACTTTATGGGGTCACCTTTTTCACCCAAGTGCTTTTTAGCTTCTTAATTATTAAAAGATTTACTTTTATGTTATGTGTATGACCGTTTTACCTGCAAGTATCTCTGTGTACCATGTGTGTGCCTGGTGGACATGGAGGTCAGAAGAGAGTGTCAGGTTCCATTCCTTGGAAATGGAATTATGGATGGTTGTGAGTTGCCGTGGGAGCACTGGTAACTGAATCCAGGTCCTCTGCAAGTGCAGCAAGTGCTCTTAACCACTGAGTCATCTCTCTAGCCATTCCCTGCCCCCTCTAATAATAGGAGGGGCTATTGCCCTCCAGGGTCAGAAGAGAGCATCAGATCCCCTGGAACTAGAGTTACACATGGTTGTGAACCACCATGTGGGTGCTGGGATTGAACCTGGGCCCCATGGCATAGCATTAAGGAGGGCTTGTGAGACTAGTTAGAGCCTTGTAACTGCCCCTAACAAAGGGCTTTGTTTGGTATTTATTGAACACCACAGAAAATAAGATATGGAAAAGAAGTGAAAATGAGGATTTTTTTTTTACAGAAATCTTTAACAGAGTTTTAGAAGGAAAGACGTTACCTCATGACCCTAGCTGAACTGAGAAGAACTCTAACTACCAACAGATGTTATCAAACTGGATCTACAACATGGAGACTTATTATTGGTTATGAAAGCTTGGCTTTAGCTTAGGCTTGACCCACTAGCTCATAACTTAAATTAACACATATTTTTATTAATCCATGTTTTACCACATGGCTTTTTACCTCAATCCCATTTTGTATGTTCCACTTGTTCTGTGTCTTGATCACATCTCTGCATGCCTCAATTATCTCTTCTTCCTTTCTCTGCCTGGAAGTCCCCTCATCTCTCCTGTCTAGCTATTGGCCATACAGCTTTTTATTACACCAATCACAAGGTGTCTTAGACAGAGACACATCCCCCCCCCCGCCCCGCCCCAGACAGGGTTTCTCTGTGTAGCTGTGGGCCTTTCCTGAAAGACCAGGCTGGCCTCTAACTCACAGAGATCCACCTGGCTCTGCCTCCTGAGTGCTGGGATTAAAGGCATGCACCACCACCGCCCAGCCCAGAGACACATCTTTACAGTGTAAACAAATATTCCATAACAGTTAATTGTGTAGTCCTTTGCTTGTTTGTTTTTCAAGACTGGCTTTCTCTGTATAGCCCTGGTTGTCCTGGAACTCTACAGAGCAGGCTGGCCTTGAACTCAGAGGTCCTCCAGCCTCTGCTTCCTGAGTGCTGGGATTAAAGGTGTGGGCCACCGTGCCCAGCATAAGTCCATAGTCTTAAACCATCTCATAGCATATTACTATTAACTTGGATTCAAGGTTCGGGGAAAGCTCAGTCTCTTTAAAGGCAAAGAATGTATTTAGAAAAGGTATCACTACAGACTACATAGTGAGTTTAAGGCCAGCCTGGAATATACAAAACACTATTTGAAAATAACTTACAAGGACAGACCACATTATGATTCCCTTCTAAAGCTGCAGCACACAGTAACATGGGTTGATCATGAGAACTAGGAATGCAGGAGTAATATGTTACAGGGTCCTAGGAATATCTATTAAAAATAAGCCTAGATCCAGAAACTGGCAACTCTGCCCCTAGGAAGACATCTCACAGGAACAGAACTCCTGGCATTTAAGGACATGTGTGGAAGAGTGTTTCATGCCATTGTCTCTGGATGGCAGTAATGAAGAGGCTGGCCACCAAGAGGAAAGTGTATAGCAGTTCTGCCCCTCAGAAGGAGAGAGACCCAAGGCACTGGAAGGATTTTCCTGAGGTGCCAATGGAGTGCAGAGTGAGAACCAGAAAAATGTGGCTAATGTCTCAGCATTAGGGCACTTGCCTAGCACATCTGGTAGCCTAGGATCAACCCCCAGTACTGAAAACAAAACCCAAACTAGCCAGGCTATGGAGATGGGCCACCAGTGGGGTATGATGGGGGTGGGGGGAGGGAGTCTGTACTTTATAGAAAGTTCTGTGCACGTGTTTGCACACAAGGAGAGACATTGAAGCAAGGTTAGCAAGTGTCTATAAACTTATCCGGTGAGGTAAGATTGAAGGTGGCTTTTATTTTCCTCTCCATGATTGCCTGCACTATTTAAATCTTTCTATAGGACTCACTGAGAGCAAACTACACCCATTCAAGAGTGTGAACCAAGGTAGCAGGGCCCTGTCAGGGGAACCTGCAGCTCCCACATGAAGCCTCATGACCTAGCTCTGAGAGTCAAGCTAGGCTCACAAGCCCCCGAGGCTGACACTCCTAATTTTTGGAGGAAACCCTGCAGCCCCTGACCACACCTCCCTGATTCTGTACAGAACGAGAGCCTCGCCTCAGTGAACTGCCTTCAAGGTTATCAAAGGATGATCGATTTTTTTAAAAGCTCCTTCTATTTTGAGGGAATTGCAGAGCTGTCTGCAGTTACCAGTCACTCTCTGGCTCGTGACCCCTGAAATCCTTCTCCCTCTCAGGAGTAGGCCTCCCACCACAGGGTGGCTCTCTGGGCTTCTCAGAAGGTGCTTCTATGCTGGGAACACTGTGAATGCCATTGTGTGGAGCTGAGCCTTGGACCTAGGGCTGGGTGTCACATGACACAGTGCCGGGGTGCAGTTTGGGATACTAGGTGTGTCCTCAGGTGCTTGCTACCTGGGCACAGCTTCCCCTCCTTTATTAGGACAGCATGATGGCATCCTTCTCACCAGGCCTAACTAGGGTTATATGCAGCAGCCACACAGTGGCACTGGGGTAGATTCACCTTCAAGCTTGAGAGGTCAAGCATTGCCCCTTCCAGGGTCTGGGATGGCCTGATGTGCAGATTCCCATGGCCGGTGTTGTTTTGGTTTCATTTCTTGTTGGTGCAATGAAATGCCCTAGCCAGGATTCACAAATAGGCTGCCAGAGCCACAGGGCAACCTGAGAGTCAGTGAATGTTCACTGGCAGCACCAACAGACTTCAGATGCAGTGAGCATACCACCAGATTGCAGAGCCTTGGCCTACCATGATGATGTTTCACTCAGTGGACCTGGGGGAGCTTGGGGACCTGGGTTTTTTCTTCTTTCTTCCCAGGTGGCAGGGATGGGCCCCAGGACAGGAAGTGCTAGTCTGCTTCCCCCCTGTTTATAATTATTAGGTAGATATTTCTCCTCATGAGAGATTATAGCTAGGTATGCTGTCACAGACTTATTATCCCATCACTCCAGGGGCTGAGGCAGAGGACTGACTCACTTCTACTATAGCTACAAGATGAATCTTATTTAGAATAACTGAGGACAGGGAGATGGCTCAATAAGTAACAGCAGCTGTCACCAAGTCTGATGACCTGAGTTCAATCCCTGGGACTCACATGTGGAAGGAGAGAACCAACTCACATGGTGGTATACACACACACACACACACACACACACACACACACACAATCTTATTTAGAATAACAAAATACAACAAAGCCAGAGTGAGACCCTGTATAAAATATATTGTTAATAAACAAGTTCACATTAAGCATTCATTTCTGAAGGAAAGATACAATTTTTACTAATTTTTGGACAATCTTGAAAATGTGCACATCATTCATGAGTCTGAGTCAGGAGAATCTACCAGCATCAACGTTTCCTCCACTCTCATTGCAGAACTCTGAATGATCTACGTCTATGCCTTCTGCATAGAAAAGAATGGTATCAAATCATTATCCCATGAACTCACTCAAAACAGATAAGAAAAAAAAAGTACCAAAGGACTATAGTGGTGGTTGGCAGTCAGGTAAATAATACAATAATTATACTATTTTTCTGAGACTTGTAATGTTTGTGATGTCTAGCTACATAAAACAAAATTTGTTATTCTAAATAAAAATGATTTGACATTTATCTGTGTGTGCCTCTTTCTGTGTATGTATAGTGTATGTGTGTCTGTGTTTACATGCATAGTGTGGTGTGTGTGTGAGTGTAGTGTGTGTGTGTGAGGGGGGGGGACCACTGTGGGAGTTGGTTCTCTCCTTCCACCATGTGGGTCTCAGGTCATCAGACCTTCTAATAGGTACTTTATCCACAGAACCATCTCTATGGGCCCAATTATTCTAAATAAAGATTTGTCTTTTGCACGGGATTTTTAAGGGGAAGGCTCTTTCTTGATTTTAGAAGCTTTGGGCAGCATGAAACTCGTGCACCATAGACGTCTGTTCAGGATCCATTCTTCTCTTACCCATTAACAGAACTCTGTGGTATCATTTGTCTTCATGCATCTGAAAAGTGCTTCTTTAATTGAAAAAGAAATGCAGCTTCCTCTGGTGTCAGAGGGGCTGTGCAACCTTGTTCTGGCCAAACACACCAAATGGGAGCCTCTAGAGAAGCTCCTGAAAGGAGCTGTGGAGTGTCTGTGCCTATGGTCTCTCCCTCTTGACTGGAATGATGCCAGGATGCTGGAAAGACATCACCTTGTCACTATGAGGAAGGAAATCTCATGCTAGGGAGAGAACGCCAGGAGAAAGTTGGGGTTGGCTTGCATTGAGTTTCTTGTTAAGTGAGAAAAAAGCAATTTAACCCACTGTGTAACAGTGCTTTGGATAACTTGTGGCCAAATGTAATCTGTAACTGATACACATGTATCAAAGCAGGGCGAACTCAGTGGCTCTGGTAACAGAAACTTACTGTCTCAGCTCTAAGCTAGATCAGATCTGCTTAAGTTCTCTTCAGGGCCAAACTCCCCTGAGGCTCTCAGAAAACTCCCCCCCTGCTCCTTTCTCAAGTTGGGCTGTTGATCATTGGTGTTCTGGTGTCGTCTTCAGGCTCACAAACTATGTCCTTGTGTGTCTCTCTGCACCCATTTTCATAGGAATGGGAGTCAGACTGGATGAAGGGCTAGTGTACTACAGGATAACCTCATCTTCATTAATGACAATTTCCAAGGTCTTGTTTCTAAACATATTGTGAGGTACAGAGAGACATGGGCTTCATCCCTGAAACACCGGGGGCCTCATCCCTACCATCCGGTGTTCAAGCCACCAGCAAGTCCTACAGTGAGCTTTCTGTTGTTCCAAGCTTTGCCACACAATCTTCATTTCAGTCCATGCTCTCTTTACAGCTGCTCTGCTGTTAATGACATCCTTGGAATCTCTCATATTCTGTGTCTTCCCTCCCCTATTTAGGGGATGGTCTGCACTCTCTGAAGTCAGGCCTGACCATGTGACTTACTTCGACCAATGAAATGCAAGTGGGAGTGGTGCGCTTTTGAGGTGGGAGGGTTGGTTTTACAAACACCTGAATCAGACCGGCCACCTTTCCTTCACAGTGCTCTGCAAATTGTGGGTGCGCCTTCTGACCCAGTCTCATAAGCATGGGCCTGTGACAGATGTGACCTAAGCAGGATGAAGAGTGTAAGCCAAAATCAAGCCAGTGAGACTGTTGCCTGTTTGTTACCGCAGCTCAACAGAGCTCATCTTGACTGGTACATTAAAAGAGTGTGAATCTGGTGCACTTTTCCCAAGGTGCAACAGTCTCTGACCATCCCTTCTTTCTCACCTTTCCAGTCTGCCTTGAAACGGATATTTTCAGTCTCAAATATGCTTCAATGTCTTTAGACACTGTTCCCTGGGCATGGACGCTCTTCCGCATCTTTGATGGTTTGTTCACTATGGTATCCTTAGATCTTAGGGACAGCACAGTAGGTTCTCAATACATATCTGTAGACCCACACTGAACAAATGAATCTCTGCCTAGCTAAAGCCTACCCTCCTGCAAGAACCCGGTTGCCACATTGCATTGTCATGAAGTAGGTTTGGTTCTGTTTTGCTCAATGACAGAGATGTCAGAACCATTAGAATTTTGCGTCTTCTGCTCTGCTTACCACTTGTGACCTTGAACATTTCGCTTTAACCTCTGATCTTCAGCTTTCCCCTTAGCCCGGGGGGGGGGGGGGGGGGGGGGACGACGGGACACTCCGCGGCAGGCGGCCTCTGAGGGCAGGGCGCGAGCTTCCCGGCCTGAGACAGGTTCCCCACGTTGCTCCTGCCTGAGATGATCTGGGTCCGGGACTAACAACCCCTAGGCCTTCCCAGCTCAGTGCGCACGCTCGCCTATGCCCAGAGCTGACCACCGCTCTGGGCTTTTGCCTGGGGGCCGGGAGGACGCCACGCCCTCCATATTGACTGGCGGAAGGACGCACCAATCGGAGGGACGACACGGGAGGGGGCGGGGCCGCACTGAGAGCCGGCTCCCGGCGCCCACCGAACTGCAGCCGCTAGTGTGCGGTGCCGGTCCCCGCAGTCCCCGCATCGCGCAAGGGTCCCCAGCGGGCCGAGCCTCCTTGGCTACGGTCTAGGTTTTCTCTATTTTTATTTTTTGCATGCATTCATTTTCTGTCCTGTCTCGTCCCTTCTAAGGCGGCGGCGACGGCGACAGCGGCGTAGGCACGCGCGCGGGGAGGGGGCGGCCGGAGAATGCGGCGCTCGGCTGCTGCCCGGCTCGGGTCCGAGCGTCGAGCAGGTGGGTACAGGTGTGCCGCTGAGGGAGGGGGCCCGGGACACTGCACCTAGTGGGCGGACCCTGCGGTGGGGACACCTTTACTGAGGCTGCCTGTCCGATCCCCACCCCCAGCCTCCGCACCCCTCACGACAGCCCTGCACCGTTCATCCCACCTCCCGGCCCCGCCCATCTCCCCTCCCCCACTCTCTCCAGACCCCCAACCTTTCCTGTGGTGGCGGCTCTCCCGGACACTAGCTCCTGGCTCCCCTGTGTCTCTCACGCCACCCCGCTTTCCACTCGTCTCCCCCTTATGTCCGGGAGCTGAGGAGTGAGAAGAGACCCACCCTTGCCTCAGCAAGGGGGGCGTGGTTGGCCGGCGGCTTTCTGTCCTGCAGGTCCCCGCCTAGGTGGAGCCCAGGGTCTTTAGGGGTGACCGGGAGGGGGGAGGCCGCCCTGGCGGTATCCCACCCCACGCACTGCACACGCTGCGGCTGCCGGGCTACGCACACCCTCGCGCCGCTCCGCCCACGTGTGCGCCGGGGAGAAGGCTGGGGCGCTGTGAAGAAAGGCTAGTACCCACCCTGTGCCCGGAGGCGCTCCCTAGGCTCGCCAGCTTTTGGGGCTGGCACCAGGATCGGCTCGGCGGTGCAGGGCACCCCGCCGGGTACCATGCCGTGCTCCTGGCTATCAGGCCGGCGACCTTTCGGCCTCGTGTTAGGGATCTGCGCTGAGCGACGCATTCCTAGGCCTTCTGTCCATCATTCCATCCTCCTAGGTGCGGGATCCCGAGGATAGGCCCATTTAGGCCACTGGCCAGGCTGAAGCCTTTTCGCTTCCCTTCCCGCACACTCTTCCCTTCTTTTTTCCCCCGTCGCCAGTCTCTGCTCTACGCTTTAAGCTCAAAGATACATCCACTGGCCGTGCCCAGCCACCTGCCTTTAGCGTACTCAGGCACACTGACCTTGGCCTTTGCTGTGTTCCCATTTTGGGCACGCCCTTCCTTCATTTGGCCAGATCCTTGTAGATCAAAGTAAAGTAGGAGCTCCTGGCCAGTCTAAGCTTCCCGGTATGACAGGGCCTGTCACCCTGGGCTTTCACGGTGGATAGCTGCGCCTTCCGAACCAGCCCAGGTGAAGAGGGCAAGGCCAGCCACACCTGATGTCACCTCCTGTAACTTGGGAGACTCTGATGTGTGGGCAAAGGTGGGGGAGGAGCTGGCTGTTTTTCCAGGACTGAGGGCCGGTTGATGGCAGTTCCCTCAGCTGGGCGGGACAATTGAAAGGGGGCAGAGGGAGCTCATTTTTTGAGTCCGTTTGTGAGGCTGAGGATTCTGCAACATGCTCATGGGACCTTGCTCCAGGTTGGATTGCTGGGGTCTGCACAGGAGTTGGAGGTAATTCTTACCTTGCCCTTTTTGCAACAAGAAATCCTCAAAAGGTCCGTGGTCCCAGGAGATGATGAGACTGCTATTCCCTGTACCACAAACCATCTGCAGAGTCCCACTGTCCTCACTGCTGGCTTCCCTGGCCCACCTAATCCCTTTGCCTGCTGTCCTGCCTCAGCCACTTTTGTGCTCCATGGTCATGTCTGCACACAAGTTTTCTAAAAAATGTTTCTCTCTCTCTCTCTCTCTCTCTCTCTCTCAAATAATGTTCCCCTTTTGTCTGTCTGGGAACTCCATGCGATAAGACCTTGCACTCGAGTTACATTCTTGTGGTTTTCTCTTTATTCACCAGACGGTGTGACTCCTTATCTGCACCTCCCAGAGCTTCACACACATGTGCAGCTACAGGATTTGTGTGGTTTTCCCCTGAGTCAGATCTAGCCCACTAGGGATTTTGGGAACTGAGATATCTTAGACCCTCTATGCCACTTAGCTGGAACAAACGGGCAGGTGTTTCCCACCTGGGTGTTCTGACTAAAGGTCCTCCCTTGGGGAGATTATTACTGTGGTCCCCATTCTCTTGGGTGGGTCTCTTCCTCCAAGGTGATGGAATGTACCCACTAGACTCATCTGTGTCCTGATTCTTATTGCTGTGAGGTCCTGGGCAAGAGGACTAAACTCTCCCACTCTTTGTTTCCTGTATAAACGGGGACAATGTTTCTCTTTCGTTGAGTTGTCTAGGGGATCAGAGGTGTGGTCTTCTTATTAAATGGTGATGATGACAATTGTGTGATGACCTGTGTCCTTTAGTTCTGTCACAGAACAGATGCCCAATGCTGGAAGCTCTCTTTTGCCCTTTTCCAATAAGCTGGTGATCCTAAGAAACTGTCATGGGTGAGGTGAGCTCAGGCCCTTGTACCTCTGTGTCTCTAGGCAAGGCACGCAGTCTCTGTGCTCTGTGGGAGCGAAGGTTATATAAGGAGAGTAGCTTGAGCTGCTCTACCTCCCACTTCTGCTGTGGGGGATCTTATTTTAGCCCCACCGTGCCATGCAGGTAGAGATCATGTGAAGAGGAGGAGTAGAAGATCAGTGAGTCCTTCTCTACCTCAGATGCTGCCCCCCCACTGGGCAGTGTATCACCACCTTCCTGTGGCACTAGCTTGAGATTTGAAGGACCTTCTCCCTGCTTTCTGTGGAGACATGCCCCCATAACATCCCTCTAGCCACCGGGGCTAGTCTGAGGGGTAGAAGGGGGTCCCTGGCTGGCCAGCAATCCCCTGACTCCAAAACCTTGGGGGATATGCTTACTTTGCTTATGTGGTTCCACAGGCAGCTGAAGGCACAGGGGCCACAGGCAGCAGGAGCACCAGGATGGGGGTGGGGGGGGCGGTAAGCTCTGAAAGCCTGAGCTGAAGAGTGGAGAGGCAGGAAGGAAGTAGACACCAGGACAGTGAGGACTTGGGAGAGGTAATGGCATGTTGGGCCAAAACCCTGGCTGGGGGTCTGGAGCGATGGCTCAGCAGTTAAGAGCACTGGCTGTTCTTGCAGAGGACCTGCGTTGGGTTCCTAGCACCCATATGCCAACTCACAACCATCTGCAACTCCAGTTCCAGGAGGTTCTATGCCTCTTCCTGACCTTTGCAGACACTGGGCACGTAAATGGTGCAAAGGCATACACCCTGGGAAGATATTCATATACATAAAATAAAAATCAATCTTTTAAGGAAAGGCCCTGCCTGGACGTAATAGAGAGAAGGCCAGAATTCTGAGGACAGCATAGAGGACAGGAGGTGATGGGGGTGGGAGATGACATTCTGCCCTTGCCTCTGGCTTTGATGTACTTTCAAAGCTGCTCAGGAAGTGTTGTGCTTCTCATGAACTTGCATAGTGGCAGATGTCATAGTTCTTTGAACGTCATGGCAAAGCTCTTACCAAGCACGAGGGTCCACAGCAGGATCAGCAGCTGGTACTGTTGTAAATAAAGTTATTGGAACACAGCCCTGCCCTGCCGTTTTGTGCAGGATGGCTGGTGGCTGCTGT